>NW_009924895.1:0-55769 GCF_000696875.1 Nestor notabilis | reverse complement strand
AGGCGTCCTCTCTGGAGAGACTCACCTCGGCGTGCTACGTAACATTCCGAGGCCATTGCTTCCTTGGGCACCCTCCTCCCAGTGCTCTCTTGTAGCTTCCCATTTCAGTGCAATGGTCATGCTCTGCTGGGTGGGGGGACTTTTAACCTCCGCCTTGTCCCTGCTATGGTACACACAAATAATAATAATGTTTTTAATGGGCTGCCTGGGCTGGAAGCAATTTGGATCCTGTGTAGAACTGTTTTCAGCAGCCTCTCGAGCTGAAGGGCTCAACCTACAGAGGTGCTTACAGCAGAAACGCTCTTAGAAAGGAAGTGGCAAGAGTCTCTTGGAGCTAATAATATCGTTACAGAACTAAAGCAGAGGAGATAGAAGGCATTAGGAATGAAGAGAGCTATTTAAGTAGAATAAGAAGGCATTTTAAAGAACTTGGATAGATTAATGGGGGGAATGCTGATGAAAAAAATGTATCTGCACAAATAGGCTTATGATTAGAGGCTGAATTAGTGGATATAGTTAAGAGGATTAAAAAGAAAAAAATAAGTTAAATAGGTGAGGTATAAGGACTGCAGTGTTTTTGAGCAGGTTGTGGTTTATCAGCCTGCAACTTCTGCTCTGCAGAGAGAGCACAGGAGAGCTGGTTTGAGTAGCAAGCCCTGCCTCACAGTGGGGACTGTTGGTGCTGGGCATTTCCTGAGGACTTTTCCCATGGGCACACTCGGTGGTGAGGCTGTGTCTGAAACAGAGGGTGACCTCCTCATGCCAGGGATGCTCTTCCAGGTTTTGGAGGTGGAATTCCCTCTTTATAGGGCCTGTTAATACCCTGCTGCTGCAAGTTGCATCTCTGTGAGTGGTATTTCAACAGACAGGGGGCCTGTAAGAAAGATGGAGAGGGACTTTTTACAAGGGCAAGTAGTGACAGAACAAGGGGGAATGGGTTTAAATTCACAGAGAGGAGATCTAGATTTGATATTAGGAAAAAATTCTTCACTATGGGGATGGTGAGACACTGGCACAGGTTGCCCAGAGAAGCTGTGGCTGCCCCATCCCTGGCAGTGTTCAAGGCCAGGTTGGATGGGCCTTGGAGCAACCTGGTCTAGTGGAAGGTGTCCCTGCCTATGGCAGGGGTTGGAGCTAGATGATCTTTAAGATCCCTTCCAACCTAAACCATTCTATGATTTTACATTATGACTATTTTCAATCATGAGTGTTTGCAGTTATTGTCATCCTTTTTTCCAGATGGGTACTCTGGGTACTTACGATACTCGAGCATGTAAAGGTGGCAGCCTCCACCTAGTAGCAAGCAGGAGGTTATTGGCATCTTATGGAGAAAAGTACATTGCAGGAAAATCTGCAACTGGGGCAAGACCCATGATAATACAGTCTGTATGGAACTTCAATTACTGAACAATTTTGTTTCTCCTTGTTATATACTTATCTCTACTAGAATTGTGCTGCTGGCATTATTAAGTGAACTTTGACAGTCCCTTGGAGCATCTAGGTCCCAGTCCTCTGGCAACACTTATTTACCATGATTTAAGCTCTTTTTCATGTGGAAACAAGGTCAGACTGCAACCCTTAAACCCTGCAGTGCTCATATGTTGCAGAAATTCCATGGGACTGGATGGAAAAAGAAGATGCAAACCCATCTCTTAAACAAAATGCAATACTGGCAAAAGTTGGACTAATTTTATTCATACCTGTTGGACTCAAGGTCCAAGCCATTAGTAGGATTGTTACCAGCAAGGAAACCTCTAGGTCTTTATGCATGTGATCTCTACACATCACATGCTTGTACAACTTCTGTGTTTGTCTGATCCTTGTGATAATTAATACTGTTTTGTGATGAAATAAGGGAAAAATGGTTTTCCACTCCAAAATAACCTTAAATGTTCACCTGAAACCTGAAATAAACCCTGCAATGCTTTGAATTGTCCAGACTTCCTAAGAAAAGCAATGGCGGTTTCAGTCCTTTTATGGGAAATATATGAGGGTATAAAACACTTCCAGTATTTTAAATTCCCTCTACTTTTGGGATGTTTCAGACCAGGGCAGGTGGTGTGATCTTCCAGCCTTGCTTCTCTATCCCATCTCTGTTGCAACCCAGGTACACTGTGGGCTGTAACCATGAAGCACAAAGGAAAAATGCTGATCTTGGAGGCCTCTTGGCTGCTGCCTCCATTGTCTATGGGATGTTTGTGATGTGGCTGCATTTTCTGAGGCAACCAGGTTGAACATGTGCTGCCCCTTGCACTGAGCAGCAATCAAAGGACCCTGGTTTTCACCAGGACTAAAATGGTTTGGTTGTGAGCCCACTATCTCTGCATGCTGGCATCAGCTTACCCTCTTTCTGGATGCAGTATCTCATGGGAAAGCCTGCCAGGAGCATTGGCTGATTTCCCCTCTAATTGTGCCATGCAATAACACTGAATCAGTCTGTCTGAAGATGTCTTTTCCCTTCCTCACTCCAGATGTACTCTTCCCCTCACTTTTTTCTCAAGTATTTTCTCTCTAAGCGCGCTGAGGTGCTTCGTCACCCATCCACACACACCTGCCATGGCTGTCTTTCAACCAGGGGATTTTGGAGGGATTAAGCATGCAGACAATATTATCGGTATTCTGTTCCCTCCAGAGCCCTGAAAAGCACTATATTCTGGTATTTTCATATACTTCTCACTCCCTGCTTGGAGTGTCTGACCTGCAGACATTTTGGTAAAGAGGATCAACAAATTTGTGTAGCTGCTGGCCAGGCAGTGAGTCAGAGCTGAAGCTGGGATGCTGTAAGCAGAGCTGCAGTCACCAGCGTTTCTCTCTGCAGATGGACAAGCCATCCTGGATAAAGGGAAGCAAAGACATTCCTTCCAATCCAGAGCCAAAATAAAAAGAAAACTCAAGGTTTGGTTTTTTTGTGTGTGTTTTTTTTTTTTTTTTTTGGTTTAGGTTTTTTTAAGGGGCTTTTTAGCATTTTGATAAATTTAGTTTTCCTTTTATTTTATTCTTACCTGACCAGGAGGGCAAGTGCAGGAGGTTTGTGCAGACAAGAAGTATCCAGATGTTTACACTGCCCTAATAAGAATACTCATAGAAGCCGGACACCCAGCTGCTGAATGCAAAGCACTTCTGTACCTGCTAATCTTTCTTGTTATCAAACCTCTCACTCAGTATTTGTCCATTCTTTTCACTTTGATTTGCAATGTTGCTGTCTCTCTTTCTTGTAATAGCACACCTGCTTTATCATACTTTCCCACAAGCCATCATAGACAGCAATTAGTGGGGGATCTTCCTTCCTCTAGTTAATTTCCTGCATTTATAAGAAAGTGCAAATTTAGAAGAAATTCTTTGGGGGCTGGTGATAGCTGAAAGGCCCTGCACAGGGCAAGGACATCTAGAAAGACTCAGCCTGGCTGAACACCAGCCCCATCAGTCTCCTGTCACATTGCTTATGCTGTGGTAGAAATGAAGTCTTGATTTACACCCAAGGAGAAAGAGCTTTACTCCAGCTACTGTACTGATTTCCTGTAGTGACTAACATGTTTTTTCCATTGTCTTGAGTCTATTGCATCTTGCCTTCACCTCCCTCCAACCTAATCACATCCATTCTTCTCTGCTGAAGCCTCTCACAACTGTGCCGGAAGATTTCATCTGCCTCTTTTGGTCTTTGAGCAGCAGTCATGACAGGCTTTGCTCCCACTCCCTGGCTTCCTCCTGTAACTTTGCTGCCTCTCTCTTTGCCTTGCAGCCGTGCCTGTAATGTGCATCTGTGGCTGTTCTGTGCAGTGTGGCACAGGTCAGCTCCTGTTGCCTTCCCTAGGAGCCTTTTGGAGGTGCTTTGTAACGGTTTTAACTATGAAAATAATGTGCAAATGATTTCAACAAACAAAAAAACCCCAACCCACTTTCTATTTTTACTGTTTCCAGAGAACAAAGAAATGGAAATGCAGGAGAGTTCTTGGGTGAATCTTGCTTTTTTTTTTTGTGAGTGAAGGGTAAGATCAGCCTCTCAGTTTCCAGTGGACAAAACACGTACAGCAGCATCGTAGCTGTAAAGGTCATAAAGGGTCAGAGGAACATGCCTTTCTTCTCATCATCCCTCCAGATTCTGCAGAAATCTCTTTATCGGATTTTATTGCTATTTTTTGTGACAAATCGAGGTCACTCTGCTGGGTGTTCTATAACACAAGGGCTGATGCTGCCTGCCAAACTTTGTGCCCAGTGGTGGTACAAGACCTGCTGCTGGTGCATCCTCCCACATGTGCAAGGTCCTCCTTGGGCTGGTTAACAAGCACTCACTTCTTCCAGAAGTGAAGGATCATGATCTCAACCTCAGCACCCAGCTGCTGCATTGCCACTGTAACAATAGTGCTATTGTAACTGGAAAGAGGCGATGTTTCCCAGGGATTCATTGAGCAAGAAAGGCTCTGAAGTGTGTAAGATCTGAAGAGAGCAATACATGACAATTCATCAGAAAGGCACTCTCCTTTCTTTTGGGAGACTGAAAGAGAAGAATAATATGATCTAATAAAAACTATTATGTTTCGTCCCTATATACCTTGCCTCTCCAGCACAAAAACTGACTAGAACAACCTAGCTTGGCCAGGATATAGTTTTAACAACTGTTGAATCATTTCCAGTTGGACAACAGGCAATTTTAAGTGTTGGAGGCAGCGGAAAAGAGTTGGGAATAGCTGTTTACCCAGTCCTGGTGCTGCCAAAATTGATTAGCTTTCTTCTCCTTCTGCCTCTGTTGCACAGACCTGTACTTGTTCACATATTTAAATGTGCAGGCATGACTGCTTGAGCCAAGGGCTGCTCAGACATCTGTCTGTTTAACTGCACTCACAGTTGCAGTGCTAAATATTCAGACAAACAATTCCTGCAGCTTTTGCCTCTTTTCAAAGTTTGACCCAGTGAACCCCTACAGGCTGTCTGAACTTCAGTGGCAGCCTTGCCAGTATCTGCTTTAAAGGCCAGGCTGTCACGTCTTGCACACCAAATCTGCAATTCAAGCAACCTCCTTTTCACATTCCCCAGCCTGCATCTGAGACATTCACCCGCAGCCTCATAATCTCGCTCCCTCTTCATCATGTCACCTGCTTGAGAGGCTGAGACCTGGCATGGGCAGAGGGTGGCTGGGCAGGCTCCTCACTTTTCCTATTATGGAATGCCATCCCAGGGAGGATGGGGCCCCATCTATCACTTATTACATATGGATTGAAAAAAGGAGAAACACCTGATTGGCCTGTTGTTAATTTAGGAAGAACCTGGAAGAATCTTGTAATTAAGGAAACAACTAGGGGCAGAGGGCTTCTGCCCTCTGGCTCTGACACAGATGTCCAGATGGCATTGGACAAGTCATCTCAACTCCAAGGGAGTCTGGCCTCAAGCTGTTTTTTTCCATCCAGTTGCCTGCCTCACCTTTTTTCATCAATGTGCCTGTGTACCCCTGAGGACCACTATTAAGGTGCCTGGGCAATTAAAAAAAGCAAGCTCTCTTACACTACCATTGTGATGTATCCACATACCATCATCTACACTTTCACTGGGAAAAAAAACACAGAGTGTGCCACAAAAGAAAACAAAACCCAGTAGTGGAAATCTCTGCTCGAATTTGTTGGCTGTTGGAGCAAAGAATTATCCTAGTTGTCATAGCATGTGCTGCCTCATGCGACACAGTGGTGACCCCACAATTCTGCAACACTAAAGATATCCCACTTCTGAGAACAGTTTTTGTCATTACACTTTTTTTAGACTTTGGATTTGTAGTTCCAAGATAGGAATACCTTCCATCTGCCTACCACTCGGCCCCTGCCCAGTCCATCATAGTCTATGAGGAAGCCTGAAAAAGATAGTGGGATTTGCTCTCTCTTTTTTGTCTGTGACTTGAAATCTGATGCATTTCTTTACTGTTGGAGAAAAAAATATCTTGTGTATTCATGTTAAGTCTGTTTTCACCCCACGCCTCCTTCTATGTCTCCTCTTATTCCTTTTAATGACAGCTTGACTGCAGGCATGAAATACAGTGTGGGGAGTCCATACATTACTTCCCTTGAAGTAAATTAAGATTTTTGTTATTTTGCAGTCATTTTGCCTGAGTTATTTACATACCCTTCCTGAACTGTTTGCTGGGAGATTCAGGACCTAACTGAGCTGTCAGACCCACTTTCCTTCTCAGGGCCATTACTTCTCAGTGCAGCCTACACCCCATGTACAAACCAAACCAGGTTTGTGCTGAATGAAAAACAGAGCCAATATGATGCTCCTTTTTTGTTCTTCCACCTGATCCTCCATGGAGAGCTCCAGCTATTAATTATTTGGGAAATTGGAGCCATCTGTGGGGCACAGGGAGCTTTATCTTTGCATGCTGTGCACTGAAATGATATGAACTGGGAGTCCCATAGGAAAAACACTATTATTATTTAAAGAGCTATTGCCTGTCATTGCTCTGCCCACCACTGAGGTCTCTGCAGCTTTCTGATTGCCTGACTGTTTGGCTTTACACTGATTTATTGTACTTACATAAATAGGATCACTAATGTGTTTTCCAAATGCTAATTCCACACCCAACTGCAACCCTCTTCGTTGTTCTGCATGAGCCCTTGGGTGTTATTTTCTTTCCTGTATCCATCCTGAATTGCCTTGTTTCCCTTGGGCTTCAAGAGTGTGTCTTCAGGAAGCTTTGCTTGTGCAGCAGTACCTGCTTATTCCTGTGCAAAGGGTTCTGGTTTCAGATCCTATTTGGATTACTGAGATGCTTTCCATGTGTGGCTGGAAAGCCACCTCAGAAGGATCTATCCCCTGGCAGGGGCTAAGAGACTGCAACTGGAATCACAGTGTCTACTTTTGTCCCCCCAGTACAAGAAAGACATAGTATCATAGAATCATAGATTAGTTAGGGTTGGAAAGGACCTTAAGATCATCTAGTTCCAAGCCCCCTGCCATGAGCAAGGACACCACACACTAAACTATGTCGCCCAAGGCTCTGTCCAGCCTGGCCTTGAACACCTCCAAGGCTGGAGCATTCACAACTTCCTTGGGTAACATATTCCAGTGCCTCACCACCCTCACTGTGAAGAACTTCTTCCATATATCTAACCTAAACTTCCCCTGTTTAAGTTTAATCAACGAAATGTAACAAGGTCCTCTTAGCTGATGACCGCCAAGACAGTGAACTGGAACGCAGTGTAAGAGAATTTGTTTAGCCTGGAGAAGGGAAGGCAAAGGGGGATTTTGCGGGTCCTTTTACCTGGCTAAAGGAGGTTACAAGGAAGATGGTGCCAGGCTCTTCTCAGAGATGCACAATGTTAGGACAGGAAGAAAAGGATGAAAGTTGCAGCAAGAAACATTATTCTTCCTAAAGAAAAATAAATTCCCCAGGAAGATAGTGCAGCACTGAAACAGGGCCCAGGGAGTGTGTGAACCTCCACCACTGGAGAAATTAAAAATTCAAGTGGATCAGGACAAGGCCCTGAGCATCCTGCTCTACCTTTGAAGTTGCCATGCTGAGAGCAGGGGTTGGAGCAGACAGCATCCTACAGTCCTTTGCAACCTGTCTTATCCTGGGATTCTGCCCTCTGTCTTGCAGGAAAGTGCTAGGAAGAGGAGGGGAACCTTGCCCAGCTCTCCTTTTTGTGGCTACCCACTGTAAAATATTGCTGGGAAAGGAGATCTTGAGAGGAGGGGGAATATAATTCCCTCTCCCTATTATCATTACCTGACATGATTGCCTTTTCCATTTTGCCAGAAATTTTTCTGTAGGGGAAAGGGAAATCATGCTGTGCCTTATATTTTCAGAAGTCCCGTGCAAATGGCCTGACTGCCCTTTCAGTCTCTGGGCTGAGCTGGAGCCAAGCAAGTTGTGGGAAAAAAGCACCAGGTCAAGCTAACTTTTTGTGAGGAAGTTCTCCCAGTTGTGAGTTCAGGGGTGTGTGTGTGTGAGGATTTATTTATTGGATAAATCCCTGTCTTGTGCTCTTTCTGTGTTTGCTTGTGGTTTTATCAATTAAATGGAACCATTAAGAGAACCAAAATGCTCCCCAGAGTCATTCATGATGAAAACACTTTTCCTTATGTCCTAGCTACTTTTAGCCACCAGAAACAATTTCCCATCTCTCCTAGGCCTTGGCAATCACAGCATGTAAACGATGGCCTAGGATGGCTGAGCGATGTCAACCTAAATCTCTGCTTTGTCGCATATGATGAGTTAGAATAGATGCAATAAATTGCAGTGTGTCAGTAGTGGGAAAAGCAATAAAGTAAGGTCTAAAACAAGAGCAGGCCACTTTGCAAAATCGTAAGTTCACTGCTGATAATCATCAGTGATCAGAAAGCTGTGGCAGTCTGGTGGCCAGTCCAACCCTTCATGTAAAACAGGCTGCAGCCTTTAGTCCAGCCCCTTGCCAGAGTTATGCGTTTGGTACAGAAGGGCTACAACCAGTCTGCCTGAAGGCAGATTTGGCAGTGTCTGTGTCCTGCCTTTAGGTGCTTCATATGAATCTGGCTGAAAATGTACTGCTGGAAGCGACCTGTGGGATCTTGGCTCTGGTACGAGACTGGTACAAGTGTAATTAGTAAGCTTGTTCATTCTTTCCTACCATATTGCAACCAGAGTTAGTGGGAGTATTTCATTCAGTGTGAATGGGATTAACAATCATTCTCCTCTCAGTCAATGTCTGCATGAAAATCTTCTTTCCTTGGAAGACATTTTCCCGCTTCTCTAACTCTGACAGGACCTCAAGTGAGACATAGTGGAGGCTGATCCATTCATTCTTATGCCTTATACTTATAATAAGCTCCTCAAAAAAGTCAGGATAAACTCAAAACTCCAGGTTGTTTTAGGATGCTGACTAAATTAAATTTCTAAGAGATGGAGGAAACTCAGTTAAGACAAAAGAGAAAGACCTTTAAAGAAAAGTTACTACCGTGTCTTAGCCCTGCTCAAAGTGCAGTTTTAAACCCATTACTAGGTCCCACCTCCTCTCTTCCAGCATCTCTTGTCTTCTTACAAGCTCAAATCTCCCATCTCCTTGTACGCATTTGGGTAATTGTCCCAGAGAGAGCTATGTCCCTCCACATCCTGCAGCCAGCCTCCACTCAAAGCAACATCACACAGCTGCAAGCAAAGATATAAATCCATCTATCTCATGAAGAAACCCTGCTCATTTCCTGTAGGCAGGTTGTGCTTGCTGCTTCACCTTGTGCAAATAAGCTGCTTTCTGGCTATGTCAGTGCAGGAGCACCCTAGCTTTTGGCTAGTATGTGTGGTGCTGTAAGCAAGTGTGGGTGCTGCTGGCAGCGTGGCATTGTGGAGCACTGCTGAGGCATAGCTGGTGTAATCAGATGGTGTCTGTGGTCTGTGCTGAGCTCCTTTGCTGCACCTTGTGGCCACACTACCTGGCACAGCCAGGACGGTTGCACAGGAACATCACATCCTGCTGTAGCTATCAGGTAAGAAGTGTCTTTTCAGGGCACTGCTGGCAGGGGAGTGAGTTAAGAAATTATTCAGTTTGCTGAGAGTGCTTCTGATATGAAAGCATGTTTGTGATGGGGCGAGGAGTGTGAAAGTGTGATCTGTGGTAACAACAGAGCATTTGTCGGCTCCTGTCTCCTACACTGACCAAAATCTTTGTGGATAAGTGGCATATTTCAACATCAGAAATTTAAAAATTCAGGAGACAGAGAAAGATAAAAGTTTGTCTCTTCCCCACCTTTCCCACAGCTCACATCAACAGCTCATCTCTCTGTGTTCTGACTTACACAAGACAGACAAACAGCCCTGTGATCAGCCAATATCTCTTTCAAAACCCAGCCAGAGAAGCTGGCTCTGACCTATTGCCTTCCTTGTACTGCCAAAACCTTGCAGGCCTCCTCAGCATCATTTAAGAAATATGAAGCTGTGACCATGTTTATTCATCTGTAACTATATGGGACTTATTTTCTCCTTTCACTGCCCTGACCCCATGTTGAAGCACACACAAATGCACACATGCACATTGTTGGCAAGCTGAAAAATGTTCAGGCTACAGTGAGCATTTCTTGTAATACCTTTACAGGATTAAATACTTGAACAGTTCCATTAATCTTGCAGTTAGCTGCATGGAACTGCATTACCCTCACAAGCAACAGCTGGAGGAATAAGTGCCCAACCACACTGCTAATGTGTTTACCCTTCCTTCCCATTTTGGAGACACTGGTAATCTAATCTGGGTAATGTTTTACAGAGCCAGCATTCCCCACTGGAGACTGCTCTGTCCTGAGAATCTTTCGCAAATTGCTTATTGAAAGACATCCCTTCTGATTACTTCCCTTTCTTTTCCTTCCAGTGGGCAAGCAAGCAGCAAGCAGGCTGCAATCTGTTTAGCAAACTGTGTAGAGCATGAAAGCAGGAGGGAACATGAGCAAATGGTTCAGGCAGGGGGGCAGCCAGCTCCTCACCTACCCTCTTCTCCATGTTTATCTCCTCCCAAATGGGATGCAAATAAGCGACCTCTTGGATCACAGCTTTTAGATGTCAGTCAGAGGCCCTGTCTCCTAATTTATTTCTTATCTTAGCCTGCTTCTGCCCAGCTTCCCGCTAGCGGTATGTGGTTGCACAGGATCAGCTGAGAGATGCTGACTGCTGTGCTGATTTTCATGGCTGGGGGCTCTGATTCACATCCATTCAGCACACCTTGTCTTTACCTGGCTTCTCTGCAGTCCCTATCATGCAGGAGAGAGCACTAGATGTGGTTCCAGTTCCCCAGCCATGCTGTATCCTATTGCAGGATGAGCACTGTGTCTCTCTACTGAAATGAATGATGCGTGAGCAGAGTAAAGTTGACATGGGTGGGAAGAGGAGAATTAGGCTTAAGGTTTGTGTGCAAAGTATGATCACCTGGCATTTTCTGCAGGTTGCATAATGAACCTTCTCAATGTAAAAATAATGCAGTTTCTTGTGATTCTGGGATGCTTCCTCATGAAAATTGTACATTCACATTTCTTTAAAATGTGACATATGAGAATGTGCATATTGCATCATATTAAAAAGCAGAGAAAAATTGCAGGCACCATCTCACATTGCTAGGTACAGCAAACACTGCTGGCATCCCTAATATGAAAGTTTTTAATTTGATAGTTTATATTCCATTAGCATCCCTCATCTATCAAACCTGAAGTGCATAAATGTAGCATGGCATACAGTGCTTTGCATTTGCGAAGACAGTGCTGTGAGGTGCATAAGAAAATATTTATTGAGGCTCTAAAAAGCCATTTTCAACATGATCTTGAATTTGCAAAACTACAAAGAAGACTGGAAGTGAATGGGCTGTACCAATATCATGAGAAACACATTATGGAGTTACATTTCACAGACTCTCCACAAATATCCGTCTGTTTACCTACTGACCCAAAGATTGCCTTACCTAATGATCCATCTAGTCTACTGTTACACTGCTCCCAAAGGTATCACTGGCACTTGTTTAAGAGGCAAGGCAGAAAACAGTGCCCACAAACACATTTTCCTGGAGGGAAGATACTTCCTGATGTTTCAGACTGTGATCAAACATCAAACCTTGGTGTTCTTAGTTTGTTGGGTCCTCTAATCAACATTTGCAAGTTCTTAGAAGTCTTTACAGATCTATATTTTGGTGTATAAAATAAGAAACCCATAAAAGAGAATTAAATTTTTGCTGCCAGGTGTTGAGTGCTCTCTGAAAATTAGTCTCCTAAAAATCCTTTTGCCTTAAATCACTGCATGTTTTGGAAAGTGCTGGCTGCTGCTTTTGGAGAAGAATAATAGCCTTTTGGGATGAGTGAAAAATGTTACATCTCCTTTCTTTTGTGTGTAGAAGCCCATTGATTCAGACTCCCATTGCAGGTAATTCAAAGGATTACACATAATGTTAGTAGTCCCCTCTTACATATTTGATTTTATACATAATAGGGGGCATTCTACTGGCCCATTTGACACTAGTCAACAACGTAAGTACAAGCAATGGCTGAAATTAAAGGAAGACAAAACCCCTAACATGACTATTTGTCTTGGCTGCATGTAGCTGTCCAGTGGGACTCCATTTCAGAAAAACACTCCGGCAAGGTCAGACTTTGATAAAGGACAGATATTCTGTGACTACTTGAGCTGTACAAGATAAAGTAAAAGTAATCACCCATGATTCAATATAAAAGCCTGTTTCCACAGAGCTCCCAACCCTTTCTTCCTCGGCTTTGTGTTCAACAAGCATCACATCAAGACTCACCTGTCATTAGATAGTGCTTGGACTATTTCCTGACTTAGCTATACAATAGCTTCTCTTTGAACAGGAGATTTAATCTGTGGTGCTAGGGATAGCATGATGGTCTCTGACTCTTATATGCCCTCAGTAGTAAATGGAATTAATTTAACACTAAGATGGTAGGTATGGTATGAGGAGGGATCATTCAATCACTGCTTGACTATTCCAAACCATTTGCTCTGTAATCTAACCTGATGTGAAGAGGTATTGACTCATATTCTCTGCTAATTTTGTTCCTGGCTCACAGTTGTGGTATCTGTGGAGGTGCTTATACTGTGGTGGGCTCACATGAGACAGGGCAGCTTGGTTTCATTTCTTCATGGTGAACAAAATGAGCAAGCTCAGTCTTCCTGCCTCCTGAAGCAGCAGGGGATCAGACTTCCAGAGAGACCAGGAATCTTGAAGCTCCTGGGATTGACTGGGAAGCAGGACCTGCTCTGAGCATTTGAGAAAGCTCCCAGCTCTAAGTGAAGACTTGGAGATGCTCTAGGTGACAGGCCTTTCCATAGTGCACTTCATTGCTTTTCACTGCACAAAGCTTCAGGGCTCAGTCTCTGGAAAGAGCTATGGAAAAAGCTCTTCTTCAAGTATTCATGAGATTTGGGGCCAAGAGGGCACTGATATTTGCACTTGCATTTTATGCTCTCCCCTGTCTCTTTAATTTGGTTAAAGCAGAACTTCACCCTACATGTGAGAATCTCTACACGGGTGTGAAGCAGGCAGTTGAGCCAAAAACCTGGATCCAAACACAGTCTGTGCATCAGAGTGGGGATTTGTTCACAGACTCAGAGCACCTTCATCCCTGCCCAATGAAACCAAGCAAACGCAATACACCGAAAGAAAAAGCCCACCAAGAGAAACTTAGCCATTGTGATTAGCAGAAGTTTTACAAGAAACAGCTGAAAATGACAGCACACAAATCCCAAAAGGTGTTGTTTCAGGTAACACTACAGATGCAAGCACAGAGAGCAGATGCTTTGAGACCAGCTGGGGAGGACTGAAGTCAGAATCAGTTGTATTGTGCTAGTTTAGAGCCATCAGGTAGAGCTGAACACCATGAATCATGAAACCTATAGCCTCTTCCAGCAGTCATCAACAAACACATACATGTGCAAAAAGGCTGAATCCTTCACAACTGAAATTGATACCCTCGCTGTGAAATGCACTTAGACATCCATAAAGGAAGCTTTTCATGAGCTACAGATGACAGAACAGTTGCCAAGAGCCAAGTGTTCAAAGTAAACTCATTCATGCTTGCACCCATTTCAGAGTGGGATTTCATTTCTGTGTACGGGAGTGGATTTGGAGTCTGTTTTGGGAATCATTAAATTCTTGGCTCACTATTTTTTCTTCAGAAGATGGCAATCCTGGTGGTGTTTTCATGTAGAGTGAAGCACTGCCATGTCCTTGCCTCCACCAGACCTCTCTCTTTCCAGTCTTCGTCCCCAGAGGTTTCACATGTAACATGCAGCTGTGGTCAATATCACAGTTTGTTCTGATAACTTCAGTCTGTTTGCATCTCTGCAGTGTTTGTATTTAGCGAAACACTTTCATTGCACACTGTGTGCCTCCTTGCAATCTGTTCTTCTGGCTTTCAGCTTTTATGCAATGTGCCCCCTGTACTTCCTTCTTTTTCTGTAGTACTGTGGCATAGATGGAGTCAGCTTCAGACAAGAGTCCTGGAGGAAGCACATAGAATCATAGAATCATAGAACAGTTAGGGTTGGAAAGGACCTTAAGATCATCTAGTTCCAACCCCCCTGCCATAAGCAGGGACACCACACATCCTAGGCTTTTAGGTCACAGTTTTCACCTCTTTTTGTGTCTTAACTGTGGACTTCAGAGAAAAATTGTCTCTGCCATTTCCTTCAGGATGTCCTCAAAAGGACACTGGAGGCATCTTCCTTCACCTGCAGAAATGCAATTTTTGGAAAACACAGGTCCCCCAGTACAACGCTTTGGGATGCAGTTTGAGTGTGGCAGGATGGAAGTGGAGTCCACACAATGCTTATGTGTGAAGGGAAAATTAATTTCTGGAAGGAGACAGCTAGCTTCTTTCAAGTTGAACTACCTTGTAGAGAAATTAGTACCTCTGATGTTGCAGATACCCTTTAATTCTTCTTCCTGGGCCCTGCACCCAGAAACAGGCCAGCACTGTTAGGTCACATCTTTAAAGTAATACATTCATCTAAGGCTGCAGAGCAAGCGTTGTAGCCCTGTGGTGCTCCCTGCTTGGAATACATCCCATGAAGAGCAGTGTGCAGCTTAAGGGTGACATGAGTCCATGTCCCTCCTGAGTGGTGGTAGCAGCCAGTGTGAGATCCTGCTCCTCATACAGAGTACTGTAGTATTCCTGCCTCTGCTTTGTGGTCCTGCAGCCTGGTGCTGGAATCCCACACCTTTGCTGGTTGCTGCTCCTGGGAAAACCAACTGCTCTATTTCACCCAAACAGGCAAGAGCAAGCTGCTCAAAACCATCCTGGGGTGTGAAATAGAAAACCAAATGCAGAAGGAAATCACTCCTAGTTTCAAAAGTAGTTCATTGAACTGGCTCAAAATCACAGCACCTGGTCTAACTGCTGTTGTCTTCAATACAAATAGAACTGTGGGCACTGTAAGATACAGTGACACACACACATCCAAATAATTATACTTTAATGTGTATATGTATGCATTACATACCTTTGAACTCACACATATACACATTCATATAAATGAACTGCATTTTATAATTCTGTTATTCTGCAGTGAAGTAGGTGAGCTTCTTGAAAGCAGCACACATGAGTTTTTCAGAGCAGAAAAACAGAAGAACAAAACCCTGCAACCTCACACTGCTCAAGAGTAGTTTCTAATTACAGTCACCGTTACAGATCACTGCTGAGGGATACAAAAGAGAAAAACTGAAAGATGACGGCAGAATTGCACGCAGTTTTCAAAGCAACCTGTGGACTGCTAATGCAGAATGTGCAAAGCTTTAGTACTGGAAACCTCAGAGCATGAGAGACAAACAGAAATAGGAAAGAAAGGAGTATGCACTGGAGTATCACAGTCATTGACAGGGCCCCAAGATAAAAACTTTTCAGCTGTGTTTAGTCATTAACTAATAATCAAGTGAATAACCTGAAATGTGAACTGCTAACAGGCCTATGAATAGTTATAAGAATTTCTGTGAAGGGAAGAAAATAAATAATCAGAGAAATATAATTTATATTTATTTAGAAGTTTGTTGAAACATTCACACCATGAACCAGAACAGACCTGATCTCAACTTTGCCAGAATGAATCTCAGTTTCAGTGCGCATAGGGAGCTGTAGGACCAGGATCCAGATTTCTGAGCTCTTTTTACCATTCTTTTATACTGTTTTTATGCTATATTTACTCTGCAGAGTTATTGTAGCACAGTGGAATGGAGAATGGGTTTTAGTACATTAGACATTTACAGAAGAAAATCCATTTGATGTTAGCTAATACTTAACTAAGCATTGTGATACAGGCCAGTAATACCATCACAGACAGAGACTCCAACTACTAAGGGGAACTTCAAGGGCTGTACTTTGAAGCCATACTTCTCACAAAAGCATGATAGATTTTGATCTAAAACATCTCAACAGAGTTCAACAGATATGGATATGACCTTCATGGAGGCAGGCAGACAGAGGAACACTGGCTTCAGGCAGAATCATGCCCTGGGAAACATGGGGCACCTCAGGGTTACAAAGATAAAAACAGGAGAAAAGGATGTGCAGGTGATGGCAGGCCCCAGAATACAGTGGAGAGAGAGGACAGTGATCAATGGTCCCAGCAACAGTGTGTATGTGGACAACCCCAGGATGGGAAGAATTTGAAGGACCTTGGAAGTGAAGCTTTAGTCAGTTTTTCTACTTTAATGGGTAGGATTCATTTTTGTTAATATCAGCCATTTAAAAATTAGTCTGAGGACATCATCTAGGATGCTTGTGTAGACAGTGAAGAGAAGGAACAACCTAGTACAGGACTGATGATTTTCTTCCTAAACTGCTTTTTTCTGTCTCAGCCAGTTGGTTTAGGGAGTTGTCTAACTTCTAAATGTTTGCAGTTAACAGAGATGATTTCCACCCTTAATAGGTAGGACTTTTTGTTGGCGGTGTGGGTGGATTCCTCCAAAGGAATTTGAATTTTGGGAGATTCTGCATGGGAAAAGCAGACAAAGCATGGGTAAAAGAGAGCAGCATTCTCAAGAAGAGATGTGGGATTAGACTGACCTCAGGCCTGGTGAGAGTCTGAGGTTTAAACTCACAGTAAGTCTTTAAGGCAGGCATTTTATATGGTTCTGTCTAATTAGCTGTGGTGAAATAATGAGATGAAAACATTGCACAGTAAAACAAGCTGAGTCTCTGCCTCATCAGGAGTGTCACAGCTGGGTCAGAAGTGGGACTTAGAAGTTGTTTTTTCCATACCAGCTTATTACAGACTCACAGTGTGTTCAGCGTGGGACAGGGACTGGTGAGTCTGATCAAAGTTTGTTATTTAGTTCAATAAATACCAGTGAATATACCAAATGGAGGCTCTTTTTATTTGCAGGAGGAGTAGCACTGGAGGATGCTGGCCGGGGAAGATGACTGAGTTCTGCAGATTGCCCTCTCAGTGCAGAAGAGGAATGAGTACCTTTTCAAGCATCTCACTGAAAGGAAAAGCACGCGACATTACCAGCTTCTAGCAACTTGCTTTCCACTACCATTTTTAAAATTAATGTTGCTGTGCTCTTTTCTGCTTCATGTACCTTGCCAAGGACTTTTCACATTACCTAGAAATAGCACGTAATGGTACGTTTTCATAAAAATAAACTAAATAGCTTGCTGCTGCTGGTTAAGCACTGTCTACTTAACTCTCTTGTATCCAGATTTTTGCAGAAAGCAGCCTATATGGTCAAGAACCAGCACAATTATGTAAATCTTTGGCACATTTCTCGGCTCATTTCAATGTTAGAAATGAAGACAATGTAAAATGATGGATTATAAAATCATAGAATCATATAGGTTGGAAAAGACCTTTAAGATCATTGAGTCCAACTGTTAACCTAGCATTGACAAGTCCACCACTAAACCATGTCCGTATGTGTCGTATCTACATGTTCTTTATACAAGAAAATTATTGATATAAGCAACTTTTATACAGAGGGTCCTCATCATAAAATGGGACATATTTGTGCTAATATTGTTTGCATGATATCACCAAGTGGTGATTATCTGTGGACTAAAATATCACTTCACTTTCTGAGTGTCTTAATTTGAAGTAGATTGAATAACTGATTCCCAGCATTTCTCTGTATTTATAACAGTTTCACTGTCTATGCTTTCTCTTCACAATTGCTTGTACCTGGAAATGCTTAGAAGATTAACTGCAACGTTTTGGAGGCCTTTGTCTTCCCCCTTCCTTATTGCCTTTCAGAATAGGAACCTACAGACTGCATTTACTAAAAACTGGACATCTTCACAGCCTTACTTTGAGCAACTGGACACACACATGATTTCTGGTAAGGAGAAACTCCCCAATTCCTCTCTATGATACCAAAGGCACAAAGATGTTTCCCAGTGTCCTTATTCTTTGGAGCATGTCAGGAAGGCAAGGAGGTAATTACAGGCTGAGAAAAGCACAAAAGCTCCTGCCCTCTGGCAGTCCTGGTCTGCTGCTGCCAAATCTTTAACAGCAGCAGAGATGTGTCCCATTTCATCTAAGGCATGCACCTCAGTGGAAGGGACAGTAATGCACATCAGAGGGATGGTAAGTGTTGATGTGCAGGAACAAGAGAGGACAGGATGGTCAGATGGGTAATAGGTTTTGTAACACTGGCCTATTTACTCAGGAAAAATGGATCATCTGTCAGGTTTTAATCAACCACAAACCAACTGCCCCCAAAAATGGCTGCATAAGCCATTATGCCCTGGCACTGTTCCATACAGCATTTGCTTGAGAATTTTGCTTCATAAATCAGTAGAACTATCAGGCTTATAAAAAGAAGAAACTACCTAGAGAAAATATCCTACTGGGATGCCTTTCAGTAAGAGGTCTTGGACTGCTCAGGATAGCTACCTACTGATTCTGCAATTTGCTGCTGCATTTCATTTTCCCAGCCTAGTACAACATAATCAATAATATCCTGCAGTCTCATAGACAAAAGTCCAGACAATGTACCTATCTGGGCTTGTTTTATTTACTTTTAACTGTGGATTTCATTATGGATTTCACTATCTTGTAATTTCCTTAATTACTGCTCTACTGGCGTTAGCACTGAATTAATCTGTTCCCAGTTCTTGTAATTTGCTAAGAAAAGCTTCAACAGTAAGAAATTATCAGTTTTCTAATGCATATTGCTGGTGTAATCAAGTGCTGGACTTCAGTTGTTTTTTTTTATACACTTTATTCTTGTGTCCGTTTATCTTGATAGAGCTCAGGTGTGATATTCTACATGACGGTGAATTTTGAGATCCCTCTGGAAAGCAGTAATTTATATTGTTTACTTGTAATTTCTTTTCCTGTCCCTAACCCTTTTTTAATAAATTTGAGATATTTTAATACATTTACAATGTTTTTTACAAGCTTCTTCCTGGATAAGATACTGATCAGTTAATTACACTTTATGCCCTTTGGCTTTAGCAGGAGAAATAACAGTAATATCAAGGTAAGGCAAAAATTAGGTGGTGTGCTCTTATTATAGCAAATAGTCCTCTGTATGCTAACTGAATATAGCCAAGCAAGCTGGCACACAATTGGGATAGTAAACACAAGGGAGAAAAAATGAATTCACTGTAGTTTGAAACATGCAAAAGCAGATGCATAATATTATTTCTATTATTTTTATTTTTATTATTACTATTTAATATTATTATTTAAGACCATAACTTCCCTGTGGAATGAATATTACTGTTACAGAAGGACTAGAAACTGAGCTCATGTTCCCGAAAAAAAATCATACAAAAACGGTGAGGTTTTCAGACTAGGTTGGTTAGATTTGCACTTTATGAGTAAGTTATTTAAAAATATTGATGTGAAATGCTCCCGATGAGAGCAGAGAACAAAACCGTAAAACTTCTTTTCAAGACATGTCAGAAGCAATCTGATTTCAGAAGTTATGAGGCAAAATCAGATCCAGTGTGACTTGCTTTTCTGAAAAATGAAACCACTTAATGTGGATGCCGAAGTAGGAATGTAGGTTTTGCATATAGGTATCTTCATTAAGAAGTTGAATTTGAAATTCTGTTATTCTCCCCTCAGTAAAGTTTTTTACTGAAGACCTGGAGTTGTATCAAATGTTTACATGGCATGTAAAAACCCCATGTACCCTATCCAACCATCAGTGTGTCTGGTGAAAGCTATTACTCAGTTCTAAATAATACATTTATTTTTATCCTGGTCTTTAAATGAATCATTTTGGAACCTTAATGTAAAACAGTAGTCGATGACATTTGACTTTCATAGCCATATCACAGGGGATACCTGATGTAGCTCTGGAAGATGACTGAACTTTGCACATTTAGACCATAACCAGTGTGAATTTCCTAGTTCAATTAATAGAAAGATAACATGTTACTCAAGACAGAAACTAGTCTGGATTTATAACTCTTTTGCTCCTTCCAGTACAAAGTAATGGACTTAATTCTCCTCTTTCTCTATTCTTCTCTTTCTAGCGTAAAGACAGAGTATCCCAACAGAATTAATCCCACAATGTTGGGCAAATTCCCATACTCTCAGTCAAATAGTCATTGACATCAAAAGGGTAAGAGGGTGTGGACAACATGTTCTTCATGAGACAAGAGGTGCTGACCTAGTCTTTATGTTTTCTGCCTGGAACAGGCTTCTGTTCTTCTATACCTGCCAAATAAAACTTTGGTTTACACTCATCTAACTATACAATATGCAGACAAGTTGGATTGCTAGTATAGATATATAAAGGCAATGAGGTGTAATGCAGTGAAGGGAGCTCTAGGTTGTTTGACTGGGAGAGGAGATATGTAAATTGCCAGTCATCTTCGATAATTTAGTCTGATATGACATTATGATGAAAGCTGAAGAAACTGGCAGCAGCTGTAGCCTTGCCTTCTGCACTTATATTGTAGAATTAAGACATTGCTGGAAGTTGTTTGGTGGACTTCACTGTCTGATGGAAGAAGCTTATGACACATATTATTAATACTCCATTAACAAGTATGTGCTGTTAGCTGAAAAGAAAAAAGCAATTTCCCTGAGAGGAGGCAAACAAGTTTAAAAGCTCCTGCCCCCTCTGCAGTGGAATAAACGTGACAAGCTTGCTATGAACACAAAAGACTGAGACATTAGCAAGACATTAAGCTATTAATAGTTCTCCATTTTATTGGCTAGGGTTTTATACAACACAACACAATTCGTTACATCTTTCCTGATACATCTCAAGCTGGATCTTGAAATGCTTTTCAGTGTTAAATAATACAATATAGTAGACACTATAAATTACAGGAAATAGTGGTGTGAAGGATATTGAGTGGTGAATAATTTACAAAGACTAGAACAGAGCAAAGGGGGACCAGTGCTGGAGCAAAAAACAAAGGGGAAAAGAAGTTTTCACAGGAGATCTGGCGAGCTAATGGAAGAGGCAGACTCAGGGAGCTATTTCAGATGGCTTAAAAAGAGATTCCTCACCAGAAATGGACCCATACTGGTAGAACAGACAATTTGTGACCAAATGTCACAATCGAAACGTTCTAATTAGTAGTTCAAAACAGGCCAGGGAATTTTGAAACAAAATGGCCTTTGAAGCAAAACCTTAGCATGAGTGGGGGATTCACTTCTCCATGTGTCTCCAAGGGAAGGCCAGAGAAGAAATCATCATGGTGCTTCTCCAATCCTGGAAGAGATCACATTTTCATCCAGTCTTGCAGAAGGTTTGGAGCAACTGCCTGGTCACCTCCTCCAACCTGAGGAACAGGATTATACCATGGATGAGCTTATGCTACCCTGAGCTTCAGAGCTGCTGCCGTAAAAGGCACAGGAGCACTTTTGGGTGAGTAATGTACTATTAGAGTCAGCTGATGTGCTGGCCTTTTGAATGTGAAGCAAGGGACTACCGTGACATGTTTACTACTACCACGAGAGGAGCAATCTGGGTTGCCATTTTAAAGTGTAATCAGTAACAAATGATTAATTAATGGCTTTAAATGGGCTGAGTTCAGTATGCTGTGAGGATGTGAATGGAGCAATTATTAAAAAATTCATGTGTTCTTGGTCATAGAACTGATAAATACTCCAAAGTGCTCTTCGATTACAGTAGCAGGGGGTTCACTTGCACACCACCTTTCTGTTTTTAATTGCCAATAAATGATGGCTGTGCCTAAGTTTGTCAGGCTCCCTGAAAGCACTCAGCTGCCACGTAGCGCTTGTGAGAACACTGGCAAAGTATATTTTCCTATGTGTTTGGAGACTGATTTAAATGACTGAGACATAGTCTCAGCCCTCCTCACCTCTCCCTTCTCCAGCCTTCCACCCGCAGCTTTTACAATGTCAGTCAACAGAGTACAGACTAGAAGATACGAGATTTACCTCTTCTCTCATTTACCTGATGTCTGGTCTTCAACACATCAGAGAGGCATATATTTGAAAGTTACTCCATTGCTAAACCAGAGAAAACTATGTAATCACCTACCTGCACAGAGCACTTTGATATCTAAGGATGAAAAGTGTTATCATTAATTTTTGTTTTGGAGAGCTTTGCAGACCTGAAGAGCCTGATTTGTGCAGTAGAGCATTAAATCCTGTTTTTCTATAAAGTAAAAGGGAAGACAAAGTATAGACAGTTGATTCAATTTGGGCCCTCCTGGCACTGCAGTTGCAATTTTACACCAACAGAGAGTTATACCTACTTTACTGCAATGACAGTAGGGACATAGATTAGCAGCTAGTGCCATGATTTCCAGGTACAGATTGATAGTGAAATATCTTTTAATACCAGTACTTGAAATTCACTGTGTGCACTAAAGAGAAGGTGAGATAATTTCTTGGTAAAGAAATTGCTTCTGCAAGGAAGAGGGTTTGTTCCTGCAAGCTGATGCCAACTAGGTTCATCAGAGGATGTGAATGGAGCTACTGCTTGGCTGGAATTTGGGAATCCTTTGCTCCCTGTAGCTTGCTCTAGGCTGATCATCAGAGCAATCTTGCTGGAGGCAGGGAACAGACACAAACCTCCCCATGCAGAGGAGGGAACTGAATCCCTCTCTCCGAGACAGTAAAAAACATGCTTGAGCCATCAGATGCCAGAAGAGCTGTCTGCCCCTCTGGTGCAAGCTGTTTTGTTTCTGCATGACTTGGTCAGACATTCGCTGTCTCAACATGGCTCTACAGGGCATGTTGTACTGAGAGGAAGAAAGGCAGTTTGCAGTTACTCCTGAGAAAGGTGCTTATGAAATAAAGCTACAAGTATAAGAATTCAGGTTAATTCATGTTGGTGAATTGCAAAAACAGTGATGTGCCTCAGTGCAGGCTGAAAACAAGTGTGGGCTATTCATAAGTGGGATGGAGGCCTCAGAGCTTCTTCTACCCAGCTGCTCTGGTGACACAATCCTGAGCTGCCCAGATGTTTTGATAATCCATGTAGGATATCAGGCATTTTGTTTGAGCTTGGAGCCTATCCAGCTGCAGAAAGCATGATCTCTCTGTGGGTGCTTACTCCCAAGTCTGAGCAATACTGCAAGTTTGTCACTGCTTGCCTGAAGAATCCCACTTTCCTGTTTTACTATTCATCACTTTACTGATGGATTTTCTTCTCCCTGCTTTGACATCAGGGTGAAAAAGTTTTTCACCAAAACCTTCCTCCATCCCACGTATTTCTGTTTATTCTGAGGAAGCAGCAATTTCCAAGATTTCTGGGAAAAGAAAAAAACCTTAACCATAACAAATCTTAAGGTAAAAATAGACAAGGAGTGCAGCAGCAGCAAAGGGCTATGAGCAGTTGCCTGGGGCATTGTGTGAGTGTTCTCTTTTCTGCTGGAAGTACTTGTGTCCAGCTGAGACTCAACATCACGCTCCAGCAGGGTCCCTGCTGTTGGGTTCGAGTTAAATAAATACTGCATTGTCACAAAGGAAACCACTCTTCTAGGATTCATGCTTACAAATGAAATCTGTTTCTCACTCTTCATGGACAAATACAGTGTATTTGCTGCCCACTGCAGACACAGAGGCACAAGGAGATTTAAGAAACCTTGAGAAGACAACTGAACTTCTTTTCCTATATATGTGTTTGTGTGTGTTTGCCAGGATGTCCCACAGCCTCTCTTCTGTGCCTCTACACCTTGTACATGTTTTCAGAGACAGATGGAAATCAGTCATCCAAAGCTAGGGCCCCTTAACCTGGCAGGTAATACCCAGCTGGATATTTCTCCTCGCTGGAGTGTAAGACCAAATGAAAGCTGTTAGCTGTGTGCTGGAAGCTCAGCTATCTGCAGTGTACAGTGCAGAGTTTCTTACTGGATTGCTTTTTAATGTCTGGTAAAGAGAAAATAAAAGGCGGGGTAGACAAGACTAATAACCACTTAATTCCAAACTGCCCATTCCTGAGGCACCTTAAAAAAATCAAAACATGGCTACAACCAATTAAGTTCCCATCTATGTGCAGGAGCCTGACTGCATCAAGGATCCTGCAGTAGGCTGCTCCCTTCAGCTGTGGCCGTGGTGGGCCTCCATCCCTGCTCTCCAAAGGGCAAAGAGCCAAGCAGAGATTTGGGTGGGTAAGGACTACCTTGAACAGGCTTTCAGAGACATATGAAGGGAAAAACAGAGGAGTTACGTAGTCTTTAGGTGGCTGACAAAGAATGAAAAGTCTTTGAGAAGAAAAAGGTGAATTTTTTGGCAGTTTGCCTTGATGTCAATATCTGTACTCTGGGAAATTGTCTTGAAATTAGTAGTGAGCTCAGTCCACACCTTTGGGCTTTTAGCAACTTTTTTGCAGCTCTTGAAAACATGCCTATGTGACAAAGAACACTGGGTTGCTTGCACAGGTATTTGTAAAAAGTTTCAAGCATATGCTTCTGGGGCCTTTGATTCTGCAGGTTTGGGTCCTCTTTGCCTATAAGAAAAACTTGTTTCTGCTATAAAAAAAAAGAAAAAAAATATTCTTTTTGGGTGGTTTTTTTTTTTTTTTTTGTGTGTACTGTATGTCCTTGAAAGAATGGCTTCTGTCCTGGGTCCTAGCCTTTCCCCATGGTGATGTGAGCCTTTCTTTGTAAAGAGCCTTGCAATCCTCATATAAACAGAAATACTGAAAAAAGGAGTAGAAAATATTGTATGTGCATTGCTTATGGGAGGTGAGAGGAATATTTGAACACATTAGATGGTGGGTGAATGTCAGATGCAAGTTTTGAGAAAACAAATCTTCACAGAGTACTCTTTTGCCCTGCCAAATCCTCCTTCTCTCAGAAGGCTTTGGTCTGAAAGAGAATAACTAGGCAGTTCCAAAGGAATATGGTGGTTCCCCGCTGGAAGCAGCAGATGCCCAAGATACCACAGTTGCTGCTCTGTGCATATGCTGATTTCCCTAAAGGCATGGCCTGGGCTGCTCTCCTCTTTGACTTTTTTAGTGGGAAAAAGACTCAATTATTTTCATGCCAGACGCGCATGGTCATGCACGCTTGGTCCGTTATACTGCAAAGCTCTCATTCCCCACCATTTGAGCCTCCGATCTCTTTAGAATTCCTTCAGAAAACATGCAGTCCCTCAAGACCCAAAGATGTGCAGAGATGCCGTAATTCCTCCAGTCCTTGACATGCAATTTATTCTCATCACCTTGTCCATAACCCTCTATTCATTTTCACCTTAGTTGCAGGTCCCTCTCCTTCTCTTCTCCTCCCATCTTCTATACCTCCATCAGGCTTCAAACTGAGAGGTACATAAAAAAAAACTCCAAAAAAAGCCAAACACACCCCGCCCATTCTCCAGAATAATAAAAGTAAAAGGAATAGAAGGATGATACCTTTTCTACTTCAAAATGTTCCAGGTAATTCACAGCTGGACACCAGGTTATGGGAGCAGGGCACTAGTCCAGAGGTCAGACCTTGATCACTAAGATTTTGTCCTTCATTTACCTGTGGATGAAGCCCTGAAAGACTGGGAAGCTTTCTTCAAAAGGCTAGGGCGGGAGTTCAAGGAATTTCTTTTTCCTGGAGGGCTTGTCAGTACCCACCTTCCCTGCTGCATTCTGGTCCATGCTCACCTGTGCTTCCAGGAGGTCTGGTGGTTCATGCCATCATTACCTTGGTACTCATCCTTATAGACAAAGTCAGTGCTGGCAAACAGTTATGAATTGGCAGCCCTGGAAAAAGAAACCAATTTGGCAATGTGCTCTTGGTCTTTATTGTTTACACTGCAGTAATCAGCTGGTGAGGTAAGGGCCTCCCTCCACTGGATGTTAGGTCTCTCCAGCAGATAGCTAGTGAGAGACAGTCTTGCCAGGATGAGTTTATTCTCCTTATAATGAACATGGGGAGAAGGAGAAGTCTTAAGACACTGTTTTACAGAAAAAGATCTGAACATGCTGAATTACTTCCCAAACTATCAGAAAAAGGTGGAGGAGTGCCAGCAGGTGAATACAGGTCTTCTGTGGACTAATGTAGCACACACTTTTGCATCTGTATTTCTCCATAACATCTTTGTCTTTCCCTGTCTTTTCCAACACCTCTTGAAGCTAGGGAACAGCCCAGATCCCCTGACTTCTTTGTGTCAATGTGAAGAGCCCTGCAACTGTATCGATGGAGTTCTTTGTGGTGACAGCTCTTACGTGGTACCTCTGGAGCTCAGTTCAGTAAGTGGAATATTCAGGAAACTTTAAAGTATTTTTCACCTGGAAATACTGATTTATCAAAAATTAAACTCCATGTGGGACTAGTTATCCTTTTAGAAAACACATTTGTTTCTTACATTTATAATATTTTATGTGATTTTTTAAAATGGAAAAAAGGGTGATGTGGGAGTAAAAAGTTTTTTGGTTTTCATCGCATTGCACTGCTTTTAAAGATTAAAAATTCTTGTGAGGCTGAATGTGATATACACTCAATATGCATCTGGTAAGTCACCAGATGGATGTCATCTGGGAAGGACTTTTGTTTGTTATCAAGTTAGATATCACTTAGAATTTCACAGGATAGGTATTTAGGAAACATATTGCTGCTGAGATGAATGTAGATACTAAAGATGAGTCCCATTTTCCCTTTTCAGCTATGGCTTCCTTAGTTCTTCTCATTTAAAAATGTGAGATCACCTACTTAGCATTTCCTTCCATAGCAGTCAAGCCAATCACCCATCTGGAACTGCTGTGTTTGGCACTGCATACATCTGAGAATTCAGCTTTCTTTTCCCCATTTCTCCACAATTTCCCCTGAACCCCAACAGTCCAGCTTGGAGATCCATCAGAAAGAAAGCTTTATTTAATGTTGTCTAGAAAAATAAATAACTAAACAAACAAATAACTCTGTAAATTCCCCCTTACTTTATCACACATGTGGCTGAGGCCTCTTATAAACCTCAGATAATGAAATGAATGTTGTACAGCTGGAGCTTATTCAGCTTGGCGAGACAAATTTTTGTTTTCTTCTCTGTATTACATCTAGTATTTATGAATTCTCAGGATATTTCTGGTTGAGTTGCACCTTGTTCTTTTCCCCTTTCTTCCCACTGTAGAGTTTGGTATTGGTATTAGTGCTAGTGTTAGCGTTAGTATTTTGCTGTTCTCTTTCTTAGGTTTCTATAATGTAATTGCAAGTGAAACATACAATAGGTAGGAAATGAGAGTCTGAGTATTTCCATTGTATTGCTTTACAACTTATTATATTAGCTGATGTAGATGAGGGGCTCTGATAAGGGACTGGAAGACTGGGTATTATTCCAAGCTCTGCTGCTGGGTAGTTTCAGAAATTTCCTCTATCTTAGTTCACTCATCAATAAATACGGACTATATCACCCCTCATCACTGATGAGCACTTCACTATCTACTGATGAAAAAGGCTCTGTAAGACTACCATGTAATCAAGAAGGAAAGAAGGTGAAAGAAAAAGAAGTTGCACTAGATTACAGAGATGAAGCAAATTAATCCCACTCTACCTCAGATTCAGTGTATTTCAAGGGAAATATAAGATCTGGCATGATGCACCCTGCATACATAAAAATGATAAAAAAATCTTTCCACTGCAGTATTCTTCTTTGGATTGTGTACACTGATATAGAGGTTTAAAAGAAATAAAGTCACTTTTCACTGCTTACAATGGCAGTTCACTTCATTCTTGTACTTGACCTAGTTTAGATACTGAAGCCAGAGCACATATATTTTCACTCTCAACTTGCCTTGCCTTGATTTGCACTCATGTATTTCTTTCCTCCATAACTGGTACCACTGAGGGGAAAAAAAGTCTGTGAGTGCCATTACTGAAGCTGCATAAATCTTCTGAGGCATGGGCTAGGAAGAAACAGATATACGGCACTGTGGTTTGGCACCAATAGAGTGGGGAGAGATGGATTTCTATTTAAATGGACTTCTAGTCCTCGCCTTCTTTCAAGGAAGGTGTACTTGTGGAACACTGTGTCCACTATTCCTTTCACCAGTGCAAAATCCATTAAATTGAGAATAATAATAATAATATATATATAAAGATCTCTTGTAGACAATACAGTAATCATAGAGCAGAATAGTTCTCTTTCTTCTCCCATGCCTGACCACAGAAACAGTGGTTTGACCTTCAAGTCAATTAATGAGACTGAATGTGGAAGACCTGGGAAGGAAACAAATACTCTTATGTGCTCCATAAAATAGTTGCCCATTCCTTCATTCATTCCAGTTGCACTTGCAGATAGAAGACCTGAAAGGTAGAAAAGTTCCTTTTGACTCACAGCCTGGGGTTTGCTCATAATTTGCTGAAGGAGATGTCTCTGCTCTCTGTTGCATCAGTTTTGCTTGAAGTCCTCCTCACAGGCGACAGATGACTAAGGCAGGATTTGCGATGGAAGGGGAAAGGAGAGCAAGACCTTGTTTTGTGCCTTGGCACAAGCCGTGTTCATGGCAGCGAGGCACACAAAGGCTGTTGTGTACTTCTGGGGATGGGAAGAGCATACAAAGTACAACACTTATGCTTCCTTCTTCCCCAGCCCAAAACAAGCTGGAGGGGATCTGCAGGATTTTTTGACAGGTCTCTGGCTGTCTCCAGTGCTGGGAAGTGCTCTTTCCTGGAGGCTGTACTGCCTTTCAGGTGATGCATTTGGGTGGCCCATCCTTTGCCAGCAGGGAGCCTCTAGCAGCAGTGAAATAAGAGGTCAGCAAGGACCTGTTTCATGGCTGGGCAAAACTATCCAGGCAGCTGAGTGAGTTTCCCTGCTGGTTCTTTTGGTTATCCCTGGGTGTATCTTCTGCACATCAGTAGCAACCTCATAGCTCAAATTCCAGTTATTATAAAGCAGGAAGTTGTAGTTTGATGTGTCAGGACAAAATGGTTAGCTCCCCTGTGTCCATGTCAACGTGTTTTTCTCCTTGTCTCTGCATCAGCAACCCAGCATGGCTTTCTTCACAGTCAGTCACTGCAGGGATCAGAGTAGCTTTAACTTGTTAGAGAACCAGTAAAGCAAGCCTGTAGCTCCAGCTGACAGTTACCTGCTTTCCCTGATCTCCATATCTCTCATCTGTTCCCTGCTCACAACCATCTGGTTTTTGTCTACCTGCAGAGTTATTGGCAGGTTTTAGTGGCCTCTCGGCTGCCTGGCTCATACAGGACCTGCTTTCCTTCACCCCTGCTATATACAGCTGACTTCTCGCTGGTGATTTGGACCAGTATCTGCATTTTGCTTTACTCCCCACTCCAATCCTCATGCACAAGCCTCCAGATAGAGGCATGTTCTTTTATAAATGCATCTATTTGAGGACAAATATAATGCCCTCCTTTAGCCCCTGTATTGCTGAATTTTCTGCATATTGGTAAGTGCTCTTCCAAGGGACACACCTGCATATGTTGAGCAGCTGAATCTTTAGCTTGTATGTGATTGGTGAGATGCTTTCTGATGGTTTGAGGTGTCCCAGAAACCTTATATTATTTTTTTTGTGTGTGTGTGTGTATAAAGTCCCAAGGCAAGATCAGTTATATGGGAAAGCTTATTAAGGAAAGGGAAAGAAGTTATCACTTATTACTATTGGCTTCCTTTGGCACCTCCTCTCCTTTCTGTTGTTTGCAACAGAAAAGGCTATACAAATTGGTCTGGAGAATCATTGCCCTTCATTTTTATGAAGACATTAAGCCAATAATAAGGTTGTCTACTGAAAATGCAGAGAGCTGAATAAATGATTCAGGAAGTGCTCAGCATAACAACTTGTGTTGCCTGGAATAAGTCAGTCTTTCCAAACATCCACTGAAGAATTATCTCCTTCCCTTCTTCTTGTTTCCAAAAACAAACCCGGCAAAACCCCAGACCAGACCAGAGGCTTTGTCAGTGTCTGCTGAGGCAGAGTAAGAGTAGGAGGTCTGAGCTTGTCTGCACCAGAGGATAGAGGATGGCACAGCAAGCCATCTCTGCCTTGGGTGCCCAGCAGTACCCTGTCTGTGTCAGGTCAAAGTTGCTTCTGAGCTGCTGAGTCCCGTGGAGAGGCAGGACCCACTGCCTCAGCCGAAGTGTTGTGCAGTTACTGTATTTGGCCACAAGCCACTCTGCACCATGGCCCACAGCTGAGCACTGCCTGTAGCTAGCCAGGGGGTTTCATGCCTTGGTTTTTCCCCCCCATCTCATCCAAATATCCCATTAGACATCACAACTGTCCCCATTCATCAAGCTATCACTCAATTTTCATTCATGACCCACTTCTTCTAACAGGCCCTTGTAAAGAACGTGGCATAAAACCCTCCCAACTCAACATAAGCTACAGTGTCTCGTATTTTATGAGACATAACACTAGACATTCATATCGCTCAGATAATTTCATCTGAGGTCAAAAGCTTTCAGGGTACTTTTTGCTTAGCCTCTGGCATAGGTCCAAATCCCATAGCTGTCTCCACATCATTGAATCTCTATGCCTATAAACAGCATTAGTATTTGTTACCTGACAATAGATGGTGCTCTTTCTATAATTATCTGTCTCCACAGTCCCTGCATATACCTTTTTTCACTTAGAATGAACATAACAGATTATCCTTGGGTTTGGGCATTACAAGACAACAAGGCAAAATGGTAATAAATAATCATCTGTAAGCAAACCTGTTTGTTAAATAGCACTGTTATTGCTGATCTGAAGCAAGGACTCAGAATGGATTCTCAAATATTAAGTGCTTAGGTCATGAGCGGCATTTAGATATACAGATAAATAGAACAAGTTATGGAAATAATAAGGAATGATCCAAATCTCTTCCCTCATTTGCACCAAGCAAAGCTCCTGCTGGCTCACAAAAGATTTGTCATGGTACTTCTTGATTCTGTGTTTGAATAAAAAGGAAGGAGATGATAAGCAGCATCATGCAAAATGCTTTTACACTTTCTTTTTCCCTGTGTTAATTTTAACTTTTGTAAAGTACAGAGTTCTGGGTTTTTTTTTTTCCAGGTCTTACAGAAACTGTAACTATAATAACTGTAACTAAAATCCAAGACAGTAATATTTCCCAGACAAGTTTAGACAGGGAGGAATCATCAAATACCTAAAATTTACCCCTCAAATAAAACGCAGTGAAAAGCATTTGGAATAGTGTAGTGACTTTGAAACAAATACTGCAAACTCATAACTTTTTTGACATGACTTCCTCCCATTCTTGATGTTATTTATACCCAAATGACAAGCTTCACCATGACATCTACCTTCGGTCCTTTTCCATTCACATAGATTGCATACAGCCTTTAATTTTCATTCTAAATTGATTTTATACATGAATGTCAACTTGAAGGGTCTGTTCCTCAGGCTCTTTAGAGACCGAACAAGCATCTGTGGAGACTTACTGAGCAGCATCTCAGCCCTTTTCCCTGGTACATTTGAGCTTTCCAGATATATTCCTCAAAAACGTCCTTGGGTGCTCACAGCTTGCAGTATTGAAGCCCTCTAGCTAATACTTGCCTTCTTTTGTGAGCATAGCAGAAGTGCTTGGTCTGTAGCTTATTGACGGATACATTAAGCTGGCCCATATCAGCTGGTAATGTAAATATTAGTGCTGACCCACTCCCCTCTTTATCCTTTACTTGGTGCTGTGAGCGCTCCTGCCGTATTGGTACCACAACTGAGGAGGCCTTGGTGGTGGCTCACCCAATGGTCTCAAGTCTACAATAGCTGCACAGGAGCTCCAGCCACCTATGGCTACACATACATCTCCAGTGCTTAAATTAGGGGGAGAGTCCTTCTAAGGCAATGCGTTTGATGAGTGAGGTGGTCTTTTGAGGTGGAAGTCCTGCAACATAAGCCAGGAGATTTGTGTTCTTTCTTCTTCCTTCTGTTCATCTCTTTGCTGGCAGGTTATACTAGTCTGATAGCTTTAGGGGATTCAGTGATGCTAGGGATCTCATGTTTCTTCTTTCCTACTGATTTTTCTGTCATTTGGACATATATGCTGTCTTTTGTTGTTTATGCTTCCTTTTTTCCTCCAACTTCATCAATATATAGAAATACAAGAGGAAAAAAACCCTGATAAAAAGGGCAATTTGTGAAAATACTAATCTGTCTAATCATCTTTTTAGAAAATAATAGGAGTATCACTGATTTCTAAGAAGAATCCTTAGGTTAGCAATATTTAGATAAAGATATTCGCTATAAAATGGAGAAAACCAACCCTTCTTTTTTTCATAGAAATCTTAACATTTCTGACTGTCAGTGTTAGAACTTGATGAGAAACAATCCCAAATGCTGAAATGAATTCTAGAACAATTAAAGCTTTAGGCTGGAGAATATAAAGATGTCTTTAAATTTTTTATGTTTGTATTTTAATGGGATAAATAAATAAAAAAATTAAATAGTAAACAACCAGAATGAGATAATAATCACTCTATCCTTATCAAAAGTTTGAATTCTGATGAAGAGAGATTTTTTAGGGGGAAGTGGAACATTCTGCCCACAAATAATTGATGAATCTTGAACATCCACCAGCACTGGATATACTATAGGAAAAGAGTATCATGCAGGTGATTTAGAAATGGCACTCCTTACTGAGTTATCAATATTCCTATTGTTCCTAATACTCTTAATTTTCAGGAGAAGATAGAGATAAGCCTTAATGTAAGGTCTAGACTTCAAAGGCCAAATCCTGTTTTCATTAAAATTTTTTAAAGCATCAGTGCCTCTGCAGAAGTCAGTGGGATTATTAAATTTATGTCACCATAATTAGGAACAGATGTTGGCCTGTGATCTCTAGTGCTCCAAATACCTAATGTGTGGCAATTGGTAATCACTGAGGAGTATCTCTGAAGGCGGCACACAATAACTTTTCAGTGGAGGACACAGAGGTACTCAATAAAGCAACCGTGAAATCAAATGACCTTTCAATCCGTTTATGGGAGACTTTGTCATCTCTGCTTTGAGACAGCTGGAACAACGAGTAAGAAAACTTAATCTATATCCCAGAGAGTCTTTGTTGCAGTGAAATCCAGAAATACACACATGCTCCTCAGCTGTCGTGTTCCTGTTTGTTTTCCCTCTATAGGTCTGAGCACTTGAGGAGCTTATATCTTTTGTGTGCTCAGGGTGGGCTCTCATTAGCCCTTCCCCAGAGAAGGATTCATCTGTAATACACTACAAGTGGTCCTTGAGCAAAGATATAAAATGGATAAGGATTAGCATGATAATAATTAAGTTGTTTTTTTTTTTTCTGTTGTACTGCAAATAAAGCTCATTGGTGGTTTACATGCTTGGCTGCTTGCCTTAATGGAATATAATCCCAACAGTATCCACCATCCTGTCTTTCTACAAGAACCAGTGGGCCACATAACTGAAAAAACTCCACTAATTGTCCTAGTCATACCTTGTCCTCATCAAGGTAAGGTATCTGCTATGTTTTAGTGATGTTATGGGGATGGATTGATGGGATGAAGGTTTTGAGCCTTGGGAGCCTCTAACCAGATAGATCCCATATAGAAGGTCCAATCCTGTAATGACAGATTGAGTGACATGGGGACCTCAGTGCCTCATTTTTTTCCCTCAGAGGGGCAGGGGGAAAGTCTAACTCTACAGGGGCTCAGAGGCACTCAGAAACTTCATTAAGGCAAGATCTAACTGCATGCCAGCTGATCCCTGGTCACAGTGTCCTTGTGTGTGCTCTTGAGCTGTGGGACAAGCAACATGGTGTGTGCCAGTTTGTCTGTCACCGGCAGAGGAAGGCACTGGTGTAGATGCTCACCAGACACCCTCAGGCATCCTGCTCACTCCCAAGACAAGGGGTGCTAAATGTTAGTGTCTGCCTTGGTCTGGCTCCCCAGCTGGTGGAGCACTACTGAAGCCAAGGGAGTCAGACTCGAGGAGAGCATAAGCTGGCACCAACCCACTGAAACAAGTGAAACCACCACAAATGCTGCTATCAACGTGTAATTTTTTCCCTACGTTTGACTCAAATTACTGCTTCAGAGGAAAAATGACCCTGTTTTGCAGTCCCTACAGCTATCCAATCTTTGGTTATGGATTTCAGTTGCTCCTGGAATGGTGCAGTTCAGCCCTTGCATGTGATCACAGCAATCACATGCACCAGAAATTCTGCTTAAGCCAATAAAGGACCCTAAGGCAGGGGTGAGAGAAGAGGATGGCACTCTGAAAGGATGCAATTAAAGCTTTAATAACAAATACACTAGATTGAAGAGGGATGGAGGAAAAGAAGCTTCTGCTAAGATTTTCAGTGTAGAGAACTGTTTAAATTACCTACTGCCAGTGTTTTCTTAGCTGCCTGAGGTGTCTCACTACTGACATGCATGTCATGCTATAACAGGTATTTAACACACAATATAGTATACTATGGAAAATGTTTTATATCAAATAGTGGCACACTAGTACAGGAATATTAAATGCCTTCTCATTCTTCAGCATGTAAATCCTTTAGTTTATGTTGCTGCCAACACTGAAGAAAGTGATATTACTAAAGTAACTATAAAGATTTGCAAACACCAGGTCTATGGCTTTGGCCCCATCTCAGATGGGTCAAACATTTCCACTGTCTTCATCAGCTTGAAAAAAATATTTAATTGTCTGAAGGGGATCCCTAGCATGGCTTTTTAACTGAGGCTCAGTCTAAGCTTTCCTGTGCTCAGATTCATTAAACCCAGGGGCTTAGCAATATCAGCAGATTCAGGGAATGTAATTCCTGTCCATAAATAGCTTTGTGCCTGCTTTGCATAGGAAACAGTTAAAAGGACTGGTTTCTGAAGAGAAAAATGTTCCATTTAATAATTGATTTTTTTTTTTTTACATCAAAAATACTGGCTAAGTCGGTGAGTCACCATTAACAGCATCAGTGGCTTGCATTTTAAAGAGCTGCCATAGAAAAAACATGAAGAGTTAACCTAGTAATAAAAGTTTCACAGCACATGCAGCTTAAATTATTCACTGGGACACAAAACTGTAACCATAAATTATAATGCTATGAATGATTGAGGGTTTCTAACAGGCACAATGTAAAAAGAATCACTTTGCAAAAACGAGCCATTGTCCAACTAATTAAATCTCTCTGAAAAGGTTCTAATATCCAACTCTGAACTCCCTCATTTCTGCAGGTGTCTTTGCAAGTTAATGTTGGCTGCCAAAACTGGTCAGGCTTGAGCCAATGTTCATGTCTGTTGCTTGTTACTCAAAGCAAGCCCAGGGAAATCCTTTTGGGTAGAAACCTCTTTTCCTGGGCTGGAGCAGAAGGCAGGAGCGGTGGGTGGCTGGACTCAGGTCAATACAACCCCCAGGTGACCCTCAGTGCTGCAGAGGTCCGTCTCAAGCTGGGGTGGACCTCCATGAAGACAGCTGCTTATTCCACTGATAATAAAAGGAAAGGGGTTCATCTCAAGAAAACAGTGAGTTTGCCCAAGAGGGCTCTCAAGGGAGTCTGGTGAGCCCTAGGCTTCTGCCTTTCTGGGATTTACTCTTCACATGGAGCTGGAAGTGGATTTTGCAGGAGAAGGAAAACTTTAGAGTGGCAATAACCCTCACATAGCTGCCTGAGAGCAGAATTCCTACATTCAGGTCACCCAGGAAAAAAACCTTAAACTTAAGAATATAGAGGCTGACAGGAAACAGAAATAGTTCGGTAGGTTAGAAGGAAAAAACAAATAATAGACAAGGCACGGTGTATGTATAACAGCTTCCAGCTATCAAGACCCAGAAAGATTAGGAATACCATAGGAAAAAAAGGAGAAACAGGTACTTTCTGCTTAGGCTTAGCAATCTTAGGTCTGAGCTGGTCCTGCAAAATGGAAAGTAATGTAGAAAATTGACCTTAAAAACACTGGGGAGAAATTGACTCCTAAAGGATACGTTTTTTAGCATTTTCAGTGTTGAAGGATACATTTTTTAGCATTTTCAGTGTTGAATAATGTCTACTCTTGTGATGCTAGCTGTATTGTATTGCTGTATTATAAAGCTTTACTGCTTGCACTCGTGATTTTGAGTGATCTCCCATTTTATTTGAAATAAAGAAGATCTGTTGCTAGCTTCCATGTCTGTGGCAAATAACTGTGAGTTCAAAACCCACATAAAACCCTAGAAAAATACCCTAGGAGTTCATTTCATCATAAGCTTTTGGATCCTGGCTGGGAACTTGGTTCTGGCAATTCAGAGGCAGGTTTTCCAAGGAGAACTGGTACTAGCAGAAGACTTCAGTTGAGAACTTACACATTACCTGCGGCCATGAACATTTAACTTTTAAGCATTTACCCCTTAATGTCATTTAAACCCTTAAATCAGGTGTCTGTATTCACTGTGCAGTCTGTGGGGAGAGATACATCCTGTCAGTTCATGGAGATAGGGCATGCTGGTGAGAGCTCATAGAAACACACCTGTCTGAGCTGTGATCTGTATACAATCCTGGTATCGTAACTGGGTATGACACTTGAGTGAATAAACCGTGTTTCTTCAGCAGAATCGAATAGTAGAGGTGCAGTGCTATGCTAGGATGCTTAGCATAGGCTTGTCCCACAAGTCAGCTTAAGCCATGAGCCTGGAGGAGTCAACATGGGTCCTATGAGCACAGGGAGGATCCCAGACCCCACAAAAGTGACACTCTACATGACATGGCACTGAAAGCCAGCTGATGCATATCTTGAAGCTCAGAGGAGTCAGACTAGTCTGTTGCACTGGAGTACATTCATGACTTGGCCAGTCTGGAGAGCTGACACTTCTGTGACCCTGATGAAAGTCCCTACTAAGCTTTGCATCTATTCCCCTAGAACATGAAATGGGTGCAGTTTGTTGTAAACTGATAAGAGCATGACCAAAATTTCCTGTGACCCTAACTCAATCACAAAAAACCACTAACAAATCCAAACCCTAAAAAAACCCATTAAAATAAAGACTATAATTCATTATAAAAAAAATGCCACATTAAAAATAAACAGAAATAGAAGGGGCTTATAATCTGACACTGCCAAGCCCACTGCTTCCTTCTATCCTGCTGTGGTTTCAGTCACTCAGTGGCTTTCCAATGGCAGTTGACTGTGAGTGGTCCTCATTTGGCCCCTGTCACCATGATGCTGTGATCTGCCATGGCAACTTTTTGCCCAGACACTTACGTTTAGGCAAGTGACATGCATCTAGTAATAGCTGCTTTTCAATAGAAAAATGTTAAACCATCCTAAGTATTGGTGCTGTTGTGACTTTTGCATGTAGGCGTTAATGCACTGGCACTTTGGAGAAGCATCAAGACCTCTGCTGTGAATGTGCTTGTAGGCAGATCTCTATCCTCCCAGCCAACCGGAGCTAACACACAAGATAAACTGCTCTTGTCTGAAAAAGAACAATACCATAAATAAATAATCAGGTAAAACCTGAGATGGGTTCTAAATCTGTCCATGAAGCGTTTTGTGGGTATCTAAGCATTTTTATGGCATGTTGGGAAACTTTGCTCTTCAAAAAGTTCTTCAATTTAAATTTTAGTACCTAATAAACAGCCTGACCCACAGCTCTGTTTTTAATGAAGCAGATGGAGGCTGTTTTAAGTGTCAGCACTTGGAAATTTGTGACTGTGATATCAGGAATAATGTGTCCCTCTTCTTTGAAAGAGCAGTTTCCTTGATGGGGTGGGAGGTGAGCAGCTGAGCCGCATGGCTTGGGAGTCTCTGACCTGGTCTAGTGCTGAAACATTCTCTCTGTGTGTGTGTGCATGTAAGGAACCTGAAATAATGTTATTTACATGTTATAGGCATGGTGATCGCAGATAAGTAGAGTTAATAATTTCAGTGGATGATAAAATAACTCTGATGGTGGAAAAACAGGTTCTCTGGGGAAATAAGGTTTGTTTTCTATGGTGGATGTGTGGAAGTGATGCAGCCTGATGAGCAGTCATTCCAGAGCAGCATGAGAGTGGCAGTGGTGCTGCTGAGGAGCTGAGGGAGGATGGAGAGCCTGGGAGTATGCAGGTGAGGACCTAGGTGGGTGAAAGTACGACCTAGGCAACTGTTTGGGATGTGGTCCTGGGGAAAACAGGGCAAAAGCAGTGACGTTTATGGAGCATTAACCTTGACTGTGTGGAGTAGAGATCCTGCAGCAGTTTGAGGCAGCTGTGGGTGTGAGCATGGTGGCTGGAAGGCAATCCACAAGGGCCACAAGCAGCAGCTGGAGCAGGGCACATGTGGCAGGGCCACGGGGCACCAGCTCAGGCCCTGGCAGAGAACAGGGGCTGAATCTGAGGTTGTGTGGAGTGATTGATATGGGATAATCACCATGAAGAAGTAAATAGTGGTCCTGGAGTCTTGTTCATGGCACAGAGATGTTGGATCATGGGACCCATTAAGCAGGATGGCGTGAGCCACGTATGAGGGCTGGGATATTTCCCCACATGTCAGGGGAGTGAGGGCTGATCCTGATCTGTGTAAGAAAATCTTGTGTTTTGAGTTGTATCATTCTTTAATTCAGGAAGGTGGGAGGCACTGGTACTCAGCTTCATTCCCATTCATCCTGTGTCTGTGTGTAAAAGACTTTGCCATTCTTTTCTTCATAAATTCCATGATGGTCTTTAACTCCTTGCCAACAGTCAAAAAGTTATCTGTTGAATCAAGGTTTCTGCATGGAAACTTCAGGGAAAGAGAGGGAACAACATAACGTTTCTCACTGAAATGGCCTGCCAATTCTGAGCAGCAAATTGAAAAGGAAACATGAAGACAGAGAACTGCTTAGTCCAGAGCTGGATAGGAGAGGCTGAGAAAGTAACTAACCCCCAAAGACTCTTCCCCAGGCTTGCTTTTATGCTGGCTTTGTTCCAGTATCTCCCTTTAATGTTAATACAGGCAATGAAAGCAGGCAGACTAAGAAGGCTCCTTTAACATACTACTCCAAGTACCCCCAGAGTGTAGTACAGATGGTATTAGTGTGGTTACTTGCTTTGCAGCTGCAGTGGAAGATTTTGACTTCTTTACACCACACCAAAGTTCAGGTCAGCTCTGCTGAAGCATATGGTAACGTGGCATGGACTAATGCTGGCATCTGCTGCTCCTTCCAGTTCTCATACCCTGTACTCAGAAGGTCAGGTTCCAGGGAGCGATGGGTCAGGGCAGAACTAGGAACTTGGGAGCAGAAAGATCAGACCAGCTTTCAGAGAGGTGAGATTGGTGTCTGGATGTGCTGGTACCTAGGGTATTGCAAAAAAAGGGATGGGAATGGTAAGCGTTCAGACAAGACCTCCACTGCTGGGAAAAGCATGAGAAAGCCCATTCTGATGCTTAAATTAGTTGGTCCCTTTCCATCTCCCCCTTCTTTCACAGCAAGCCCATTCCTTTCTTGCCTTGCAGTCTTTCTGTCACAGCCTTCACACTCAGGTGAAACAAGAAGAAAGATTTTTTTCTTAAAATTCAGAAGTGTCAAGGCTTAGCTCCTGGAAGAATAAAAAGTGCCAGACAGTGGCAGGGCAAACATCTTAAAGAAATCATACTGTTTCTGGAACTGTAAAAGCACTGCGGACAGCTCTGTATAGAGGGAGATAAAATGTATGCCCAGGAAAGGCACTAAAAGGGTTGTACCACAGCAGTGCATGCACATCACTGCCTGATGCTGGACAGAGACACATGGGAAATCTATGTGGCTCAGTCCCACTGTTCCCATTTTCCTGAGGTTACAAGACCAGAGGCTGAGCCTCCAGGGGCTCTTCTGATCCTGCTGCTTCCTCTGTCACTCCACTCCAGGCTTCAGGTGTCCATAATGACAAATATGCAGATCTTGGGCAGCAGCTGTTGTTGAGATACTCTCTGCTAATACCCTCTCCATTGCCCGTCAGACACTGTACTGAATCTGCTTCAATGCCAATTGCCTGTTACCAGCTATTTCTCTTTTGTGGAGTGCAAAAGGAGAGCACTTGGCCAGTACTTGGGTGACTTTTCAAATATTCTCAGTAGAACAAAATTGGTCTTGGAGTTTCCTGAAGGAAGAGATCTTTGTGTTGCAGCAGGTGAAGAGGTGTGGACCCATGTCCTCAAAAATCCTCATCATCTTGTTGAGTAAAAAATTCTGGATAAATAAAACAGTGGGCTGATTCCCATCTCCTGGTCTTCTACAGGGCGGTAATGAAGTCAGGGGACTTCAGCCAATTTATCCTATCTGTAGATCTATTCCAAATTCATTTAAGACGTTAAGCTGTAAAGAGAAGTATAACCTGATAAAGAAACTGTCTATACTGCAATTGTGGCCTCTTTCATCTCCTCTCGTCTACTTCACAGTTCCTGATCCCTCTTTATGCTGGGTAGATGGTGCAGAGGTCAAATATTCAATGGACCTGACTCCCATCTCTTTCTTTTACATGCTGAGGATGTTTGATTCTGCAAGGACTCCCAGGATTTATCACTGGAAGACTTAAGCTCTTTCACAATGTTTTAAATGAACCTTCTGCATCTCAGATGATGCTTGCAATGAAACTTCTGCCTCCTGGAAAAGGTCTGTGGAGCACTGCCTAATTCCTTGCTCCGAGTGAAGCAGAGCTCTGGCCTGAGCCGCTTTGGATGGCTGGCAGAGATTGCACTGGCCAGGAGCTGGGGCGATGGAGAGGAGGCTCAGGCTGTAGCTACAGATCACTGAGCTTATGGGCTATATATCTAGACATATGTGAGATTAATGAAGAGCACAACTCATCTCATTTCTTCAGCACCTTAACTCCTCTACTACTGAAACCAGATTTCAGTCTCCCAGATTCAGGGGCTTAAAACTGGAGCAAATGAATGCAGTGTAAAAGTGAACTGAGTCTGGCTCCTGCATCCCGTCGAGTCTTCCCCTTCCTGGGATTTCAGGTGGAATGAGAGGGAAGGATATGAGCTTTTTTGTATCTCTGTTCGAAGGATCTGTCTTTATTGTTATACTTTTTTTTTCTTCTTTTTTTTAAACAAAGGCAGTTATAATTAGTTATGGTGCTTTCTCATGAGGAAAAGGTTTGAGACTGGGCTATGTGCTGTTGATACCTGGTCTGGGGAGAGCTCGCTTCCCTCTCGCCTCCTTGTTGTCTGCTGGGAAAGCTTCTGCCAAATGGTCTGGTACTAAATGTTCCCCATATGAATGATCCCAGTCTCGCTGGTCTGAGTCTGTTATTTTAATGTTAGTTATTCATCAGTAATGAACCATGCAGTTAACCTGCCCGAGACAGCATAGCTAACTGAAGATGAGGCAAGAGCTTCTTTTAATATTATTATTTTTCCTCCATTTGCTTTCAATACCTCTTTGCTCCTCAATGAAAGTTTTAATTACCTCTGAGAACAATAACTTTATAAAGGCCCTACCTCTTTGTCTGAAGCGTTTTGCCTAGAGATGAGCAGTGTTGTAATGTTCAGGTCTCTGAAGGAAGCTAAGGTTGGCAGGAACAGTAAATTCTTGCTACCCACTGAAACCTTGGAGTAGTAAATTTTAAAATCTATTTCCATTCTGACCAATCTGTCTTACCTTTCTGTCTATTCTAAGTATTTCTCCCCCTGTTATCTGGGTGCCACACACAGAACAGTGTAAGTGGAAATATTAATATCGCTATGAAGTATTTTTTGCCCTAGCTCTCTCATCACGTTTTGGGTATGGATATTTCTTCTTCCCTTCATTACCTTGCCTTTCATCATTCTCTCCTTTGCATAAGTTGTAAGTCTTTCACAGGTTGTAAGACTTTAGGCATATGATGTTGAGGACAGGCTACAGAGAAAAGCTGAGCCCAGACCTTTTTGTTCAGACCAGTCTTTCCCATATCAGCCTAGGTGTCATGGTAGTGGGTGCATTAGGAATATAGGCATGTGTGAAATGAATAAATGGCACTCAGCTGGTGCTATAATGGCACTACTATTTATTTCACACTATTATGATAAAACGTTCCTAAACATACAGAAAACTTTTCTTGGGGAAGGCTGGTGATAGTTTTTTAGAATATGCTCTAGAAATTCTTTGTGTTGCATTCACCAGAAATTAAAAAAAAATAAAATCTAGCAGGAGTTATGAGAACACGGAGAAACACAAATTCTTGATGACCACTTCAGTAATGATTTTGAGAGTGTGCTCAAGAATGCAATCCAACACTTCATACAAAACATACAAAAAATAACATACTTACATTTCAGTGTGTTTGAATAAAAAAGCCATGTACCAATGAAAAACTTTTGCCTTTGCAAAAATTCTAATTAATTCTTCTCTGCGTCTGAGAACTGGCTTGGATTAAAAAGCAGAACAACTTGCACTCCCACCCCAAGCTTGGCAGAGCTTACATAAGTTCAGAAAAGAGTTTAAAAATGCATTTTTTTCTCATCACTTCTTGTTCTTTTTTAGCCTTCACTTTTCTGTCCAGAAGGACATTGGCATCTATATCGTACGATTTCCAGCTTCACCCAAGATGCCACAAGTCTCAAGATGAGTTTTATCCTCAGAAGACCTGTAGCCCATGCCTTGGCTTTTCAAGTGCTATAATTCCTCAGCTGCCTGGAGGACTTAGGTGGTCCCTTCCCACTGAAAATTAATGGGACCTGAGTCTTCAGGTCCCTTAAGTGGATTTGAAACTTGCAGCCAAGAGATGTAGAGAAGCATCCCAGCTTGACTGTCAGGCTGAAGCTGCTTTTGTCTCACCAGCACTGCCACGACCCCACCAAATACTGCTGGGTGAAAGTCCTGCTTATCTCCTCACCCTTTTTTCCCCCATCTATGTTATGCTAAGTGATGGTTGTAGAGAAATAAAGCTCTTTGCTGGCCTCTTACAGACAGCAGGGAAGTTTCTATGGAGATGCGGGAGGATGCAGTGGATTTCTGCCATGGGCAGCTGCGGAGGACTGGGCTCACTGGCAGGGCACAGCTTTTACCTGGTGTCACACTCAAGGGCGGCAAGCAGCAGTACTGCACAGCCAAATGCAATGCTCCAGGTCAGGCCTTTCCGAATTAGCTCACCCCTGTCTTGCCTCCCCCTACTGTAATTTTGCAGTCAAGTTGAACAACTCCAGGAGCTGGGAGTTGTTAGTAACACACAGGGGTCACAGAAAATAAAAAAAAATCATCAGCAAAGGGAAAAAGTTTAAAATGTTGAAGTGAGGAACAGCACACAAAAGAGCTCATACAGATCTGTGGGGATACAGGGAGATGATTCAGTCTTAAACATATATTTGGGCAGTTCAAAAGATTTTCCTTTTTGTCAAGGGATGTTGCTCAGGTGGAGTTGGTGAAGAGAAACAGTGGCTGCCTGGCTCTGCTCATTGACCATGGCATGAGCCCCATGCCTCCATCTCCGCTGCTGTTAAGGCAGGGCAGTCCTCCAGGCATGTGAGGAGCTGGAGCAGAATATTTTTATAACATTTGTGCTTGGTTTGTCTCCAAATAAACTTTTTCAGAAAAATGCTTTTCTTATGAAACATACTGCATCATCGAATTATTGTTTGGTTTTGGTGCAGTACTTTTGGGGGAATACAGGAAAATAAACAACCCATTGGGTAAGAGAAAATAGATGTTTTTACCTGGGAGGAAGGCATCTGCAAACTTAAAGTGCCTCCTCAGAATCTCAGCAAAATCCCTGTTCCTGCCCATAATGGGTATATGGAGAATCTGCACAGGAAACATGCACTGGCAAAAGGATCCTTTCTGAAACACCCTCCTGGCTAAGATCTGTTCTGGGCTTCCTGAGCCAGAAGCACCGTGTTTTGACAGTTCCCACTTTTCTACTGTTGGCTGTGACTGGCTCTGGCAGGGAATGAAGCTTAAAGTGGCAGGTCCCTGCAACACCATCCTGAATTTGAGGGCAGGAATTAAATGGTAATACTTTATCTGAGCTGTGGAGGGAGCAAGCAGGAATCAAAGAGTGTTCAAGCCAGGATTCTGGTTAAAGCCAAACGGAAGAAGGTATGAACCCTTCTACAGTGATAAAGCATCACGAACTATCTGTGATGAGAACTTCAGTTTGACCACTCATCCAAAGAAACATTTTTCCTAGCAGCTAAAGGGCAGTCAGTTTGTGCAGAAGACTTCAGCTTATTAAGGTATAGATACAAGGCTTTTAATCACCACTTGATACTTTGAGGATGACCCCCTAAAATAGTTGAAAAACCATTTGCCACTTGTCTAGAGTAGCAATGAGTGTGGCAGAAGTCCAAAGCAAGCTGTATTTATTGCTGAGCCATCATGCCCAAAAATCAGGAAATTTTTTCCTTAAAAATACTCTTCTGCACTGGAAAAATAACAGTCACTTGGTTAATTCAGTGTGACATGTGCCTGCTCCCTTCCCAATTATCGTGTCATATTGTCTCAAGTTTATGAGCCAAAGGAGTTTGTCAGTATGCAGGGTCTTGTAGGGCCAGCAGGCTCAAAAGATGGCCTGTTATCTTCATGTCTCATTGCTTGAAGGTGGTGGACTTAGACATATACTTTAACTTAATGTAGGAACACCCCTAGAGCTGTCACCATCTCTTTTTCCCAGCCTTGTTCCATGTAGGGCGTGTATGTTTTTGTTACCTTAAATGACATGAAATACAACAGTAAGGTAAACAGAGTTTATTCTGAGGACCAGCAGCTTGTCCTTCAGAGGCATGTTTGCTTCCTTACAGGCTGATCCAACAGAGGAGTGGAGGCAGACTGTGAGATCAGGAAGGGTTAGAAGGTAGAAGTGGTGGTAGCAGATAGAGGAACGTGATGAGGAGCAGGGCAAACTGCGCAATGGTAACCACAGGGTGAGGGGGGGTCTTCAGGGCAGCAAAAAGGTTGCAGACTGTGTCTGGGTCAGTGTGGGAGATGATGGGTATAGGTGGTGGCAGGGTTTGCCAAAAGCAGGGACAAGTTAATTATGCCAACCTGCCCTGGGAATGTGGCAGTGAGCCCCCCTAGGAGCTATGTGCTACATACAAGGGAAGATCCCATGGCTGGGTGCTTTCTGTGATCTGCTGATCTTTTGGCACAGAACATGAGTTGAAAGTAAGTCACTCCACTGTCAACACATTAGTTAGCTCATGAAGATGGTGGTGGTGGGAGCAAATATTAATCTACTGTGGGTCTCTCAGAGCAAGAGTGGTGCTGTACCTGTCAACTCCTGCCCTTGCAGAGCTGTAACCATAGCAGTCTGCCTGTGATGTCATAGGCTGCTGTATTGCTTTTCTTCTGTATAATGCAGCACCAGGTGAAGTGCTATAGTATGAGATAGGATTGCACATGCAAGAGCCAGACTTGCGTATGGGAAGGCTTTTAAGGTGTCCCTTGCCCATCACAACAGCAAGGTAGCATCCTAGTCCCTCTTATCTTGGTGCTTGCATATGTTCATATTTCTGTTCGGATCTTTTATTTTGCAATAAAAATACAATGCATTCCTTTAATTTAGCAATTATAGGATGAATGCAAAAAAACCTCACACCAAACCCAGAAGTTATATATTTCAGCAGTACATGCAGAAATGCTGCCAATTGAGACAAGCTTGGTATGAATCTTCACTTGGTAGGAGGTGACTGGGTCACTCAGTAGAGCAAACTGCAGACCTCATAGAAATACACAGAAGACAGAACAGGTTTTAATACCTAGGATGGACACTGCTTTATTCTTGTGAGTAATACCTGGCCAGATATTTGCCTGGTTCTGCACTCAAGAAGTATTGTTGGATTAAATAGGGCCACACTGATTTTTAACTACCAGTTTAAGTCCAGTGCGTTCATCTCCATCTTGTGATCAGCTGTCTTCTGCAGAGCACAAGCAGCTGGAATCATGTTAATGCCCAACCCTACTTGTGCCTTTCATTTTGAGAGAATTTGTTAGCTGGTAGAAGCTTGGAAATGACAAAGCCTAAAGTTTGCATCTGTGGAAGAAAAAGAATTGCCAAATGCAGGGTTTCTAGAGTTTGGGGTTTTGTTTTGTTTTGTTTTTTTGTGATTATTATTTAGTCTAACTTGTGATATGTAGTTAAATGTATTTCTTTACTCAGGGAATCATGTCATTAGTGTTAACCTTGGAGTTAGACTCTTGAATTCATTTATTTCTCTCAGGTCTATAGTGCAAGCCCTTTTGGGCTGCTACTCCTCCTTGCTGAGAGGAGCTACATGGCTGTTTAGGGAAGCCAAAGAAATAGTCTACAAAATATAGCTGAGACAGCAGACAATGTGATAAAGTATCCTGGAATTTGGCTGGGAAACCCTATCTAAAGTGGATATCACTGTTTCTATGTCACCATCTGCCATCCATCACTGTCTTACACAGTAAGCTTTCCATCTAAAATAGTGACTGGAGTGACATTCCTAATGAGAAGCAGTCTGGCACTTTTTGCCCTTGTGGGGTCAAAAGTCTGTTGGGATTTTTGGGAGTATGATGTATTTATAAAGGGGCGGGAAACATGTTCAGAAGTGAGTGCTACTTCGTTGCATATTTATCAACGTGCACTCAAACATGGGAGCCAGATTATTTAAATGTACTGTGGGAATGAAATAAGTACCCAGGACTTTGGTTTTGCATTGACACAGAAGATGTCATCCCAAGCAAGACAGAAGGGGTGTCCTAATGCCAGGTCAGTGCCTCTGCTGGGTGACTAAGCAAAGAATAGTACCTACTGAGTCCGCTTGTCAGGAGGGAAGAGCTGGGGCATGCTTCAGAGTAAAATGAGGACAGCAGACTCTATTCTTCTCCATTGTTTGACTTATTTTTTTTCTTTCTTTCTTTTTTTTTTTTTCCAGAGGCAGCAGGTTCTATAACCCAGTAGTTAATTACTGCTTGTGTTGTACATGACTTTCAAACTTCTGACAGTTCCTTGATGGCTCCTTGTAGCCATCAAAATCCAACGAGGGTAAATCAATACTTGCTTTTATATCTTCTGCTGCAAGAAAAGATATTCTGAAACAACATACAAACTATGTCTCCTTATTGATTTGTTTGCCTTTGTCTTTTGAACTGCCTAGGTTTTAAAGCATTCTTTTATTTTAAAGGTACTCGTTTCTTAATTCAGTAAACCCAGAATACTTCCCAGTGGGATCTCCTATTAAAGTCTATGTGTTTGGTACCACTGGTGTATGGTTTTCTCATCAAACTAATTTAATACTAGACAGAAGAATAAAGAAAATAAATTATCTTAATTGCTAAGGACATTAAAAAAATTCAAAAGAGATAGATAGCTTTTTATGTAAGTTAATAGAGCAAAATAAGCAATATTGTTCACGGAATGATAGAAACAAGAAATAGAAAAGGTCAGTAAGGATACATTTTCCCTTCACCCTCATGATCAAGGCTCAGCAACTAGCAAAAAACATTTCTGTCACATTTTCAGCAAACTAACGATATCTGTGTAGCAACGGGTGAAACTCACCCTTAGGCAGGGATTCAGCATAAAGCCTATGACCTAGCCTGTGACCTAGCCTGTGACCTATCCTATGACCTACTACTAACAGCATTTAAGCTCAGGGGGATGCAATCTCCATTCTGTAAACCTAATGTTTTCTCCAGTTTTTCATGGTATATCCGGAAGCACTATTTTTAATGATATAGGAAATATTCCCATCTGGAAATATTTGCTTAGGAATGCCCTCTCTCAGGCAAACTACAGAGACTAAAAGGCAAATATTCATCTTGTCCCTGCGTCATTAGTCTGTAAGGTGAAGGCCACTGTGGATCACTCTGACTCAAGCAGCAAATGCAGATCTCCCTTAAGTATTTGCTTCAGTGACTGTGCTCTATTGCCTAGAAAGGCAAGCATTCCTGAGTGCCCATTTATGAGCTCAACCTTGAGTGGGTTAAACTGTCCACAAAATCAATACATATATATGTAAATCAGAGTTCTCTTTCTATTCATCTGCAGCTAAAATTCAACTCACGCCACTCAACTTAAAGACTAGGAAAAAACAATTCCTGACTACCATATAGGATCCATGCTGCTTTTGAATAACAACACCTCTATGCATTCAGGAAGTCAGACAATAAAGCAAAATACTTTACATTTCCATTTTATAATGAAGGTGGCATTCAAGCAATGCATGATAGGATTAATCAAGGTGTCTGGCTTTATCTCAGTTTTTTGCAAATTTAATGCATATTTTCTAAGTGTGAAGAACCATGCATACCTCTCATTTCTAAATGCTTTCTTCTTTGCTCCCAGAAGCTAAAAAACAGCCAATGGCATTGCCTTGGATTTGATTTGTTTACATTTATAAAGTACTGAATTTGCAACTACTGTACCTTGTCATAAGTCTCACAATGATGCTCATTACCTGAAACTGCATGAAGAACTAACTCGTTATTCTTTTCAATGTAACATTGAGGAAGAAAGCATTTCCCCATGAATACAGAATAACCTTTTCTAAGGGTCTGCCCAAGTTACACCTGCTTCTGTAACTATTTTTATGTAGCCCTATCACCTCGTTAAATAACATTAGTTGGGTTGACAGAAGTACTTCTCTGCTGACATAAGCAAAAGTACAAAACCACAAGAATATCTGTCCAAACACTGACCAAAGCACCATCAAGACTCACATCCTGTCTCTGCCAGAAATCAATAATATGGATGCTTAACAAAAACCAAAACCAAATCAAACAAAGAAAAGGCGCAGGTATAAGTTCTTTACTCTTTGGATAGGCTTTCATCTCTGTGCCAGAGCATGTGGATCACTGAGTTTAATAGCAGTTTGGTGTATCAACCTTTGTTTTCATCTACTCTTTTCCCAGCCCTTTTATACCTCTCCTTTCTCCTGGCTTTGTTGTTTCACCGGTGAGAAGCCTTTCCCCAAAATACAGGGAGTTACAACTTTTCCCAGAATCTGAAATATCTCCCAAGTACTCTTGTACCTCATTCTTTTTGTCTGTCACTGCTTGAACTCTCTCTTCCTATTTCTCCTTTTCCACCTTCCTTACTTTTCTTGCCTGCTCTTTGTCTTACTTAGCCCTGCTTTCTGCTCCAATTTCTCTCAGGTAAAACTTAGGAGTAAGAACTACCTTAATTTGATGAGAGGTGGCATGCTGCAGGGATTTATTTAACATTATTTATTTATTTACTTATGTTTTCCTCTTTGGAATGCCAAGTCCCTCCTTCATCTTAGCTATACAGGGACAACCATAGACCTATGTCAGCCCGCATATGCCACCACTTAGGTGGTTAAAGCACAACACAAGCTCACCTAAAATAGCCATCAGGAAAGTTGAAGCAGTAAAGTCCTCAGGTAAAGGTGATGATCCAGACAGAAAATACACTCCCATCATTGCAGTACTAGGATCAGGACAGCAGTGGTAGCTCCTGGATCCTTCCTGTGTCAGACTGGTAAATCACCTGTCTGCTTCTTGCAAGTTGGATGGCACTTATCCTATAACTGAATTGATTTTTGGGGCCCTGATTGCTTATTCATGGCCTGTGATGTGTCACAAGGAAAGACATGACTACGCTCCCTCCAGGAGGAGCATGTTGATCAGGTATAAACAGGAGCTGTCAGATGTATCTGGTGACTAGCAGGGGGCCTGCTGGGAAGTCATCTTGTTTGAATTGGCAGCTATGGGCATAAGCAGGGTCAGAGCAGTCTGGACGTGTTCTCAAAGCCACCTCTTCCAACTTGGAAAAATTGAGCCATGGTGTAGAGCCTGAGATGCATTCAGAGCAGCTATCTCATCTCTTTCAAACCTGGGTTGGGTTATCACTGAGTCCAAGAGGTCCATGCTGACCTGGCATAATTCTGGTAAGTTTCTGGGCTGATCTGATTCAACTATTTTACTTTGCTTGGAAGATGCTTGCAGGTAGGTCTGTTTGTAACCTGGCAGCAGGCAGACTGCCCAGCCACCTACTGTCTGCTATTTTTTGCAAGTTCCTCATTCACAGCATGCCCTTACATGCGGGGACAGCATCTTTTTACTAAGTAAAATGGCTCTATGTCATTTGTAATTATCTCCAAATCTTAACAGCTTGAATATCTAGAAAAAAAAAAGATTATTTTGAGGAGGCTTAGACTGGTAAAATTCAATCCACATAGCCTTGTACCCTGTCCCTAATGATAGCCAACATTGCCCATATAAGATGTTATGCAAGAAAGTCCAAAGTAATCTTCCCTCTCCAGTATCTGCTCTCTTCTGGCACTTTTGATAAGTGTGGTAGGCAAGCTTCACCCTGTTTGCAAAATTGTCCCTGTAAGATCTTTCCCAGTTTCTCAGATGCTGTGACACAATGCTTACTGCATCCCGCCACTGGAGGCAAGCATGCACCTCCTTAACTCTCTCTGACTTTGTGAGTAATTCAGTTCATAATTTACATCTGAGTGAGCAGCCCCCCTTCGGAAGTTAATTAAAAGACAAAATGTAGCAGAGATCATTAGCTTGCACATGGACCAGGAATGAAGGATCACTGTGACCCTGCAAAATGAGCAACAGATGCCCAAACAAATCTCTAAGCAGACCTAACTAGCATCCCCTGGCAACTGATCTTGTCTATTAGAGAGCACTGCTGTACCATGATTCAGGCAATAGCAGCAGTGCTGTCTCTCTGTGATTTCTCATTGCGCTATGTTATCAATTCAAACAAAGTAAACACGATTGCTAAGAATATACATCACGGTGTGAAGTGTCATTCCAAACTTCTAATCTCCAGAAAAAATTTTCACCTGCTTTCTAGATTGAAGGAAGAGGAATGTGACTGGCAGGAGTGACAGGGAAAAGTGGCCAGCAGCCTCCTGCTAGAAGAAATCTCCATCTGCAGAAGAGATACAGCATAGAAATTCCCATACATTCAGATGGCCCAAGTGGCAACTCTCAGTGCCTGTCTTCTAATTGCTCCACTGAACACCTTCATGTTTTTGCCCTCTGCTCCCCGTGTGTGTAAGAAAAGCTAATCCTCCACGGCACTTTATTTGTTTATTTATTTTGTCTGTCCATCACAGCACTCCTGCCTGCTTCCCTTGGCTCTGAATCCTAGAAAATAATTCAAATCCAGAGAGGTTTTCTGAGTTGTGCTGATATCTGTAGAACTTTTTGCTCTGGTCTACTCCCCCCTCTTTGTCATTTCTCTTACTTGCCTTGCATCAATTTTGGAAGATCTTTGGCCAGGGACTTTATTTTTGGTCTACATGTATAGCAGTTATATGTCTCAGGGCTGGAATCTGGTCTTGGAAGACGTATGCAGCTTACAGCCCTCTGAAACATGTGAAAAATTACAGGGGTCAGCCCTAAGGAATTTGCAGACAGAAGTCACCTCTCACTGCCTTTTCATCTAACCAAGGGACAACAAACAGTCAAGGGGTAGAAGGTCGGGTTGTTATGACAAACTTAACAGAGATCTTTGGAGAGGCAGAGACATTGCCTTGCTACTTCCTCAGCTAAAAAGTCAGACTGAGGAGAAGGGCAGAGGAGGAAAAGAAAACTTTGAACAGCTTGGATGAGTAAGTCAATAATGGGCTGCTTTACATTCCCTAAGAAAGAAATACCCCAACGAAACAGCCTAGCTGAGTGTCTACTAAACAGCAAGGAAGAAAAAAAAAGGTAGGGAAGTATTATAGTTGCTATTTCTCACAAGGGAAAATGACAGCATATGTGGAAAGAGATAATACAGAAAGATTAGGCTGAGGTGGGATGGGGAAAGAGAACTGAAGCACTTTCTGTAAGTAACGTCAGAAAAGCAGGTGAAAAAGAAATCAGATTTGAATTATACTGTCATAAAGCTATATTAATACTGCCATGAGTCAGAACAGCAGGATTTTGTCTGTGCATGTGAGTAAAGCCAGGCCAAGTCTCCAGCCAAGAAGAGAACTGTAGGAGTTAGTTAAGACTGCTCAAAACTGCTTTCACTCACCTTTCCCATTCAAGAGTTCCCTGCCATTGGTCTTGGATTCAACTGTTCACTTTATAAGACCACACATACATGCCATGCACATGCCCCAGTAGAGACTGGATTCAGCCAAGGTGTCCTTGGAGCCAAGAGGAAGAAGGATTTCTCATGTTTTGAAGACAGTATAAACTAGTGATTGACTACAACCTTGAATCTTTGTGGCTCATCAGTGCACTGAGTTCCGAGATCAGACTGACTCTGCCCCAGTGCAAACTTTATGTACACAGGGAGAAGAACATTTTCTTGTGGCAGCCAAATCCCCAGGTATTTGCACCACAGGGACACTGCAAGGAGGATGAATCCAGGAAACTGGCCTTGAATACATTATTTTCCATAACCCTGCAACTTGTAAGATGTGTTACACATTGAAAAGTCAGCATAAAAAGCTGTCAGACTGAAGTGTGAGGTTATTTGACAGCGATATTTTATACTGAGCTAAATGATGACAGTAGACACAAAGCACAGAAAAAAGATAATGCTGTTCAGTTGTTAGAGTAACAGTAGGTCCAAATTTTCTTACATCAAGAAAGGCACAGCTAGAGAGGTACAGTGAAAGAGCTTTTGATGGAAAAGCTACTAAGCTTGGCTCATGTGTCAGGTTCCCAATGAGCATAAATCAGAACAGCCCTCCTAACTTTGTGATGTTGATTTACAACAGCTGATAAATGACCTGGAAATGTTTCCATTTAATTGGGAGAGGGGAAAAAAAAATAGCTCAGGGATACTCCTCTGTAGCTGAGCTAAGAGGAACAGGAATGTGTTTCCAACGCTGACAGTTTTTAGAGATGTCTCGATAGCACAGATTTGTGTCTGGGTCCTATTCATACATAAGCCACAAAAGGAGCAGCTTGCAAAAGCAGACCTTGGACTGAGCAAGGCTAAGAACAGAGCTATCAAGAACAGGATGTCTTGAAACAAGAAATGAGTTGAAAATGTGTAGCCAGTTCAGAAGAGAATTTTAAAACAATGATGTTTTCATTGCAGTAAATGAAAGGGCTCACTTGGCATTTGCCATTATAAACCCACAAAATGCCATAAATCCCAAAAGACTGAGCACATGTAATTGGGCAGATAGCAAAGAAAGCAGCTTGGTTGGTGCATTAGCACAAGCTGCATAGGGAAGAGGTTCAAAAAGGAAAATCATGAGTACAAGCAAATGGAGTCAATAAATGGGAACAAGGGAGGCTGCTGAAGGACATGACTCAGAACAGAGCCAGGGGCTGCTAGAAGAGTCAGAAAAAGACACAGCAAAGCTACAGAATTTCTAAGTACAGGCAGAAATCATGCCAGCATTTACAGGACCAGTGCCTTTGCTGTGTCTGAATGAGTTTGCTCCTGCCAATGCTAATGGAGGCACAGCATAGCATACCAGCTGAGGATCTGACTCAGTGCCTGGGTGTATGTCCTGAGCAAGCTTTAAATAGTCCTCCCAAAGTGCCTTTTGTCATGGTTTGTATTAAAGCAATGGATAAAAGCAAGATGCTGGATAATGAGATGCTAACCAGGACTAGAGTTTTCAGAGGTTCTTGGGAGGCTTGCTCTGATATGACAATTAAGTAACCCATCCCTAACTAAATTTTATCAGTTTGTACAACTCAGGGCTTTTTCTGCCTCTCAGGATGCAGCCATCAGGCTCAGGCTCAAAGGCTCCAGGTAAGGCATAGAAACCCAGTTAAAATTAGCAGAAGTTATATACTCAAGTTAATACTAGTGGAACCATAATACTTCATTTTTGCTTTATGTAAGTAATTAATATCTGGTAATGTTAATGTACTGGTGTGTACACACATAGAATTCAGTAATATTTTAACAGATTAATGAAATATAACCTGTTTTATCTTGCCTCAGCCCTCTGAAATCTTCTGGGGAAGCCAAACATTTTGTTAGAACTTTTAGAAGCGCCATGACAACTAGCAAGGGAGATAAACTACCTCCACATCAGAAAATAGCATCTTTCTTGCAGTCTTATCAAACGCAACTATATAGCATAGCATACGAAGTATACGTGGGCTAAAAACTAATGAGGAGATATTTATTTGTGTGCATGTGGGGAAAAAAAAAAGGCAACTGGGAGGCCAGATTTATGTAAAAGTACATGATATTAAAAACCAAAACACCTTCAATTCCACATCAAAAATGCCCCTTGTGTCTCCAGGGGACAAAACACATTATGCAGAAGTTCAAAGACTTGGTAATAGTTTGTGGCTAAGGAGCACGAAAAAAATCATCAGGTACCACCCTAAAAATTCCTAAACCTTAGAAGCTATTTTTCCTAGAAATATTCCCTGCCTTGAAAGTAGCTCCTTTTCAAGTCCTGGATGGTGTAAGAAAAATTTGTCAGAGAAATGTTTCCTTCAGAATGTCACTTTTTGAGTGGTTTGTGCTGAACATATAAGCAGTTGTGTAGCTTCTGGGTGCAGACACAGACAACTCTAATTTATACCACTTCAAAATGAGATTTAAGGCAGTTTAAATAGAAATGAAATCTGGTTTCCTGAGTCAAAGGAGTAACAACACTACCAAAAAAAACATTGACATCCCATCTGTGTCTTCTCCCAAAGAGAATAATTACAAATTTTCTGCATATGGAAGGCACAAAGGAAAATGTGATAAGCACAAACTGCAGAGAATCAAGCAGTGCCATAGCTAAAACTTCAGAGTTCAGGTAGGATCCTTGATTCCTGGCACAGTCTTTTAAACCTTGTCTATGCTTCCTTTCTCACAGCACCCACAGGTTACAGACAGAGTCCAAAGATGCTTAACCAGCCAAATAAAAACAATAAGAATACCCCCCGCATTAATTCACAAGTGTACAAGGTGTAGCTTGTACACTTGTGAAGAGTCAGAAAGTGTGACAGGGAGCTGTGCATCTCAATGCTCCCTGGCAACTGTTCATGTGCTTGGGATGGAAAAGAAGAATTTGAGGACAAGCATACTTAAAATACAGTCTGCAGCAACACTGGCTTCCAACATCATCCTACTGCAGAGGAGTCTGCCTTGTGCATGTAAGCATGAAGAAAGCTGCAAGTGCTCAACTATCTGCACCTGAGCCTCCAGCTGAGCAGCATTAAATACATTACAGTTGCCAAATGGCTGAGCCAGGAAAAGAGAGACAGCAAAGAGATATCTGGGATGATTGACAGAATGTACTGGTGCTCTGTAATAAAGTGGACAAAACATTTTGTGTCAACTCACTGAACTGAAAAACTTAGGAAGTATCTGGGGAAACATACTTTGTTCAGAAACCTGCAGTAGATGACCATAAAAAGAACGATGACCAGGAAAATAATTCAGTTTGGTGGAAACTGCTTCCTGTTTAAAAACTATTCCCACAGAAAATTCCTGTCTAACCCCTTTTTTGACACTCTTGGAGGCAGGTGTTAAAAATTCATCAGAACTCCTGGGATTTCCAGTACGAAGCTCAGAGCAGGCAAGATAAAACTCCTACAGGGGAAGAAGGGATTGTGCTATTCTGCTGAGATCAAAGCCTCTCTCTGAAGACCAAGGTCTGCATGTTGAAGCAAGTTACTCAACAAGACCAGGCATTTGTACAGCATTTGGAAGGGGAGGTGACGTGGACAGCAACTTATGATCTGATTTACTTCACTGTCTCCATCTTGCATTCATTCTGAAGGGTTTTTTCAATTCACCATCTAGTGAGAAAGTTGACAGTACTTTAAGCCTACTGCAACCATTCTTTATTATTTTTAAAATATCTTGTTTTCTGAGATAGGGATTGTCTCTGAATATACAGGTGCAGATACAGTCAGCTATGACAAACAAGGATTACTAGGAACACAGCAGTTATTTCCACTATAATATTAATTATTACTATAATACCACTATACTATATAATAGCATTACTATAATACTATTGTATTAACTATAATAGTAGCTATGGTTATAGTTGCATCAATAATGTCTATGGCAACAGATATAATAATACCCGTTACTGCCACAGGAAGTGGTAACTTAATGATTCTTAGTTCTTCCCTTTCCCTCTTCTCTCCAAGTAACTCCTGCAAAAACTGTGCAATTTTTTAAAAGAAAGGCCCACTGAAGTCAACTTCCTGATTATTCCAACTTGAATATGCTGGACTTTGAACTGGAAACTTGATTATTATATTAATAGAAAGAGAAAATAGTAT
>NW_009924894.1:0-6278 GCF_000696875.1 Nestor notabilis | reverse complement strand
GTGTTCTGTGATGAAATTTCCAACTGTTTTAAATGCATTTTTCTTAATCTCATGGCTTTATACATTGACAAGATTTGCTATTCATGTTCATATTTTTCAGGACATGAAGCCTAAAACCAGGTTTTACCTAGATATGCTTAGGAAGCCCACTAGTACAATGTATTGCTTATATTGCTAGAACCTACTGACAGTTTACACTGTGTTAAATCTGATAATGCTTTTTTTAACCTCCATGAAATCAAGATAATTTTAAGAATGAAACATTAAAAACATAAGACTTTTAACATGAAATTGATATATTTTCCACAGCCTTGAGCAGTAACTGAAAAAAGAATGCCCCAAAACCACAATCTAGATCAAACATTATTTAGCTGATTGTGAAAAGATGACTGTGGAAGAGGATGATCTATACTGTCAATAACAACTATGGTAATTGCTATGCAGTAGTTCAGCATTTCAAGAAAACCACAATTTAACCTTCCTGGAATCTGTAACTGACAGGCCTGCTCAGGAAATTATTTGAAAAAGAGCATGTACTGAAATCCTTTAGATTTTAGAACATTTTCTCATAATATACCTGGAAACGTTCAGAAATTCAATACTGGGGATTTTTTCAAGTGTTGAAGCAAATTTCTTAGCAGACAAAGACTCTGTGTTAGAGAAAAAAGAAAAAACTGAAAATCATTGGGTTTTTTTATTCAAGGGTATTAATTTTTAATTAAAAAAATCATTTGGAACTCAAATGGAATTGCAAGAAGAATTCAGCAGTTCACATTATTATTAATTGAAAACAAAACAAAACCAGCAACAACAACAAGAAAGCATACCTTGAGGATGAAATATAACTTGTTTCTGTACTAGAGCATCCATCAATGTGAAGTGTATGTTCTGTCACCAGCCATCCTTCACTCTTGCTGTGAAATGCAAATGATTATATGGAATATTTTAATGCTGATAGGAAGAAATACATTGTTTTGGGGCAAGTCCTCAGTATTCCATAGGTTGTCCTCATTCCAACAAGTCAACACACGTCTCAATGTAGCATTCTTCTCTGCACATTCAGGCTTTACTCGCTTGTCTCTTGATCATGAGTTGGGAGTGGAGAAGATGACAAAATATCTAGCCCGTTTCTCTGTGGAGGTCTCTGTGGATGCCCACTCTGTCATTGCAAACTCAGCTATTAATATGCTGTTCCATTAAGAAAGCAAGACTCCCTTGTCTGGTAAGTATTTTTACCAGATCAATCTTTAGTCATTAATGTGATCACTATTTCCCCTCATCCTGATTAATAACACTGGGCTTTTTCCCTCAGAAGAGTGAAGTGCTCCCCCAAAGGCACCTCTGAATGTATATCACTTGTGAACTTTCCGGACTATCCAACTTCATCCAATTTACCTCCCCTGGCCTCAGAAGAACTGTTACCACTTGGGATGGTAAAAAAACACCAGCAACATTGATTTTTTAATTATTATTATTAATTATATTTTAAAGGGGTGAAAAAAGTTCTCCATGCAATTGCCTTACTGAAAGCACTAGTTTTAAAAATATGTTTTTCAGATAAAAATCTTTCACTTTATGACATGTCATTTTGTTTAAAATCAATCATGTCACATGATCTTATTCCAATGCAACAAGACTAAGACAAAATTAAAATATGACTAAACTTCACAAGTCAAACAAGAAAAGCCAAAGAAGAAAGCTGCTTACATTTGTTAAGAACTTATTTAATCATAATCGGTTCCTTCAACAAACGTAGCAGAATAAGAACAAAATCATGGGGTTTATTTTTCCTATATTAATCTTAGAAAGCCATGCTTGTTAAAACAGCCGGTTGAGATATTTTATGACAATAAAACAAAATAATATTATTTAATTTACTTGTTTGAATGAATAATAAAGATATTCTAAGTGAATATTTTTAACCTGCCAAAGCTGATGGTTTGTCAAGCATGATAAGGTCTATTACTATTTAAGTATTTATATTATACCCATATGTAATATTCTCAAACAAATCCAAGTGTTTCACTGTTTGTAACTCTATGTATACCAAAAATGAACCCAAGAACTGATTGGAAAAAAATTTAAAGGAGAATAGAAAAGGATATAGCCATAAAACCAAAAGAAAAACATACCAAAATGTATGTCTACTAAGGTGTGAAGATCCAAGTTGTGAGTCTGGATTATACCATTTTCCATTACGTATATTCTTATCCTTCTCTTACATTATCTTTCTCCAGCATATGCTTTTATTGACTTCAATGGACATTAGACTGGTGTCAGCCAAGAATTATTCTTACATAAAGTGTGGTTTGGTCACTGTACTGCAATTGTCTGTCTGCTCATCTGATGAAGGCTTTCAGGAAATGGGCAACTCAACATGAGGTGAAATATTGACACAAGTCACTTGTTCATAAAGACTATCCTACAACCTACCAAGTGGCAAGACATTTTCAGTTTCTTGCCAAGCTCTGCTACAATCCTAATCCTAATGCTATAACTATGAAAACTCCATGTATCAACTAACACTAGATTTTGATGAGAATACTCCAAAAGTAATAATTACAGTATAGGAAAATTATAGTCTTTTCTAATACTCTGCTATTACTTTCTTGAATATTTAATGTTAAGTAGAAAATACTAAACCCAAGAGCCTTAAGCAGGCATTACAAATCACACATTAGCATGTAAAGTTATACTTATTAATCTTACTATGTTTTTCCTGAATTCTGTGCTAGATTCCTTGCAAAGATGGAAGTACCTATGTAAGTGAATTTTGCTTTTAGGATGACCCATTCAGGAAGCTTTAATTACATTAAGTAACTGTATTTCATATTTGTTATTGTTGAACTTCACAATGAGATCTTGTATGCCGGATTTTAGGCGACATGCTGTGGTATACAATCTTTCAGGTTGAGTTTTGATATACCCTAGGGGAAAAAAAATTCACTACAATGTTCGCTAAAATATTACTTGCAAGGGAAGTAAAACCACATTTAATAAACTTTTTTTCCCCCTCTTCCTGAATAGTTAGGTAGCTTTAAATTGCATTTTCCTTAAACAAAATTGTATTGCTGTAAGGTCTAGTCTTTGTAGAATATTGATAGATGAAGTACTGCTCCACCTTTCAGCACATTTTCCACTTTCTCTTGACTGTTCCTTAAAATATTTTTCACAGTTTTAACTGAAAAACCTATTAGATAGAGGAATTTCACTCGTCTATTCGCTGGTCATCTATTAAGTATCTAATTTTTAACATAATCCACAAAAACTGAAGAAAACTTATTGCCACATGCAGTGTTATTCTGGATCATCTGGTGCACAATGTCAGTCTACCACAGAACCGTGTAAACTGGAAGGGACCTCCAGAGATCATCTAGTTCAACCTCCCTCTTATTGATAGTCCAGCTGAGCTTTGACTATTTCAATGGATGAAGATTCCCTAAAAACCTGTGCCTATGTTTGACCAAATTCACAGTGATTTGGTTTTCCTGTGGGTTTGAAGGTCCCATTTTCCAGTGCTGAGGGTACATCTTGGCTGGTTGCCAGGTGCCCACCCAACTGCTCTCTCACTGACCCTTCTCAACAGGGCAGAGGGAGAAAATATAACAAAAAGACTCTCTAAGCTGCTGTGGGAGAGCATTTTTCACCCTTTCTTAAATATGTTATCAGAGAGATGTCACCAGCATTGCTGACTGGCTCAGCTTTGGCTAGTGGTGAGTCTGTCTTGGAGCTGGCTGGAACAAGTTCTGTCCAACATCAGGGCAGATCCTGGTGTTTTCCTCATGTAAGCCACCCCTATAGCCCCCATGCTACCAAAATTTTGCCACATAAACCAAATACATTTCACCCATCACCTCTGTGAATCAAATATTTGAGAACTACCATTAAAATACACATTCATCACACTATCTACAGTCTTCACAGACTTCACTTAGACCAACACAAAAATTCCCCACACCAAAATCAAAACATCACAACACCAACAAAGGTGGAAAATTGACACGTTCCACAATGACAACCAAAAATTCCCCACAAATATCTTGCTTCTTAGCAATGTCCAGGACATGTTTTATCCATTACCTCTTGCAGATACTGTCCTTATCTTGAATTCATCATGCCCCATGCCAGCCACCAAAAAGGACTGTGATGGTGGATGACCGGTGGCCAGGTGCCCACTCACAATCCTGCTCTTCACCAGGACAGAAGAAAAAAAAATAAGATGAAAAACTTGTGGGTCGATTTAAAGGCAATTTGATAAAGAAGGGCCACATGCAAAGCAAAGGGAAACAAAAGGATCTATTCTCTACTTCTCATCCAATGGCAATATCCAGCCACTGATGTAATACGATTTAATAAAAGCCTGTATCATCTCTACTCCTTTTTTTCCTCATCTGACCAACAAATTCTGCTCCTACTGAATAATTTTAATTGTTTTGCAGTGGTGTCACTGAAAGCAAAGGCACAATTTAGAGTGCAATAAACTTCATTCTACAGAGCTAAGGGTACTGCACATTGTGTGGATTTAATTTAAGGAATATCATGCTACTTATGTTGTTGGTAAGACAGCAAAATGTTTATTTATTTTGAACACAAATAGTCTCATACATCTGTAGTAAAGTGCATTTAATTTGCTTCAGGTGACAAAATAAGAAAATGCATGGAACAGAATCCAAGTATCTCCCTCAGTTTTGGCTTTGTTACAAAGAAACTTTGGTAAAGCCAGAGGGGTTTTTTTGGTTGGAGACAACCTCCTTTTTTGTCATCTCAGTTAAATAAATCGTATTAGCAACTATTGTTTGTCAGAATTTTTCTGAAGAAATAAACATTATGAAAATGTACTTCTCTGCCTCCCTGAAAGCAGGGAGCAAATTTCCTATGACACGAGATGGCAGGGAGCAAGGCAGTGACAGCAAGGGAAAGAGACAGATATCAAGGACAACAGACTGTCAGACTTGGCTGTGCCAGAGAAGGCAGAGATTGGCCATCCCACAATAGTAGCCAAAACCATGGACACAGTTTCTCCCACAGATGAATATCTTTCTCATCTAGTTCCACCTTCTTGCTCTCTCTTTTCCTTACATTAAAAAGAGGTGCCAGCCCTCATCCCTTCCCAACAGTCCACAAGACAAAGTACTTCTGACAGGGAAAGAAATACTAATACTGGGTAAAAGAAATACTAAATAGTCAAGCAAATAGATTCTTTAGTGCTATCCAGCACAACACCTGGATTTAAAATAAAACATCAATTTTGGGGGTTTTATCACTGGATAATAAAGTGATACACAGAAACAGTGATGTCCCTGCTACTAAAAAGGTCTCCTTTGCATACCTCTTTTCTCTAGGTTTCTGATTCTTAATTGATATTTTTATACTGCTTTTAGATTTCAGTTTGTGCAGTGCTGAAACACCACTTTAGCACTGACAGGTAAAACAGAAGATGATTGATGTACTGCCTTCCTGAATAGAAAAAAAAACAGCTTGCTTTCCTGAGGTGGTATGCTTGTAAAACAATGGTAGTTGTATTTCCTTCAGCATGTTTGCCTCCAAGGAGAACTAGATTATGTGGACAGGTAGACTTGCAAGCAACCAGCAATCATCCCTCCTACCTTTCCCCTTGATTCAAGGAGGCACCTTCTTTGTTGGTATTATCCTGCCACAGGCATAAGAAATGTACATTCAACAAGCTAGTCTAATCCACTAAAAGGAAATTAAGGAGGGGAAAGAGCCCTCAAACTCCTGCCACCATGAGTTTGCTTTGTCTATTTACTCACAGTATTTAGCCAAACAGAAAAGGGTTTGATTCGTGCCAGACATGGCATGGAAACATAACCTATATATATTTTAAATAATGAGAGATTTTAATGGTATGAAGGCATGTATTGCATGCATCATTACGAGTTACAATATCTCCTGTGTAAAGGTTTAGTCCTACAGCATGTGTATCTATAAATTAACATAAATTATCACGTGGGAAGTCACTAAAGCTGTTGTTCTGCTTAGTTAAGATTGATAATTGGACTCTGAGCTATTCAGAGATTCATGGGATTAAGTATATTGAGTTAATCCCAAGCATTACACATAGACTGAAAATCAAAATTTGACATTTTTCATTTAACTACTTATCACATTTTTTGAAATAAATTGTGTTAGCTTATTTAAAAATACCTATTATTGTGCTGGAAGAAGTGTTAAGTCTCAGCCTTTCCAGAAACCATGTTTTTCAATGAAAAACATATATGATGTTTTAGAAATAGAATCATAGAATATTTAGGGTTGGA
>NW_009924893.1:5995-11219 GCF_000696875.1 Nestor notabilis | reverse complement strand
TATTAATAATAATAAGAAGAAATCCCTTTAAATCACAAACATCTAGCAGAGATGAACTTGGTAGTTGAACCCAAAAAACCTTAGAGTTAACTTAAAAGAACAACTATGAAATCTCAGAGCCATCAGGAAATACCTGTAAGAATGTGTCATGGATGAGTAAGGTAGTGAGAATGAAAGCATACACAGAACACGCCAAAATTAGGAATTTTCAAAATATCTACAAAATCCCTAGGAATAAGTAGTAAGAACTGATTTCTCTGTTGTGCCGTCTAGTGGTCCCAATATTGTAGCCACACTTCAGCCAACTGAGAATCATACACAGATGAGAAGGCTCAAATTAACACTAAGCCTAGAGAACTAGGACTGACCAGAAAATCATTCTTAGAACAGTTACCAACATTTCATCATTCAAAATTAAACATAAACAATAATAATAAAAATGGCTGGACAAACTAGAAAGAAGGTGTGAAAACAGGACGCCATTGAACAGGGACACAGCAGGTAGCTTAAGTTAGGTATGAAACTCAATCCACAGCAAAAATGCAGTTTAGCTGCATATACCTAGACATACAGCAGTTATATCAAAAATTATTCTAAACCAGCAGACCAAAAATCGAATGTAAGACAGGAATCTTGTGCTTTTGGGAAAAGGCAGACTGGAATACATAAACAAAAAAGCAACTTTATAGAGTAATTTTTCTGGTCTTCATAATACTGGTAAACACTCAATTCAAGCAATAATGTTTTGAGCAAACCGATTTCTTGCAATCCAAGACAGACATGAAGCCACCAGAGTCCAGTGGAAGCGGAAGTAATAAGAAGTCTACAGAATACATCTATGAAGAAAACGTTGCTGCAAATTGAAGCTGATCTCCATATAGACAGAGCAAGTAGGAACAGGTTTAACCCCAAACTGAATCTTCTGCACTGCAACTGCAGAAGTTTAACTTTATTCCATTGTTTTACCACCTTTCATGGTTACAGGTGGCCAGATGTGACGTGAAATCTCCACCACTGAGAGTCTTTAAGAACATGTTAGATAGCTACAAGTACTAATTAATTCTTTGATACTACCCTGGGGCAAGAGGAAGGATTAAATAACCAGTTTACATCATTTAGAGCTTATTATTTTTAAAAATTAGTACAGCCTCTTCAAAGGTCACCATTTATTACTCTCTAATCTAAATCACATTATTTTTGTGCTACTGAACAGTACTTAGAAGTGTATTAATACATTGTTCGATACAAGTGTTCCACTTAAACTTCAACAAGGAAAAAATACTGTATTTCTAATCTAGGTACTGCCAAGTCCACATTTCAGAAAAAGCAATATGAACAAAAGATAGCTTTAAAAGAACGTTGGGTGCATCTGTTGCATTTAGTCAAAGTAGGCACTAGGATTAAAATTAGTATTTGTGAATGAACCTGATGTCTGCACATGCTGCTTCTTCAGAACTTCTCTAATCCATCCAGAAGTGGGATTTTTACATATGCATTTAATGACACTGAGAGAGATTGTATTCTACCTTACCCAAAAATGTACAAATTGAAATATTAACAAACCCAGGAAAATGGGTGATTCCAAGTCTGTATTGGACAACAACCACTACAACCTGCTTTAAAAGACTGTACGGAAAGTTCTACAATGTCAGAATTGCCAATCCAAAATGAAAATTGCCTCCTATTCCTCTTTAATTATACATACCTAGATATGCCATTAATTTATGGTAACTAGAATTGGTTTTACAGCAATTCATCTGGGGATAATAAAAACCTAGACATAGAGTTATGAGAAGGAGACAGTACATTAAGTTTTGGGATAGGCCTCCCATGCTCACTATTAGGATTTCAAGCAATTTTAATTCCTCTGCATAAATACCCTATAATGACCTTATAATTGGTATGTTAGCATTTCTGACTGCAGATTAAGATTAAACCATTTTAATGACTCTTATACTGAGCCAAGGTGCTTTTATTTCATACTCTTATTTTTGTTTCTTTTTAAATTTTCTTCCTCTATTTTCCCATATGCATAAAAACATGAAGACTGCCCAGACCAGCAGCTCAGTCTATCCGGATACTCTTATCCCAGCAGTTGCAAAAAGTAGCCACTATGGGAACAGAGTGAGAACAAAGTAATTATCTGAAAGGGTTCCTGAGATGTTCCTGGTCATCAACCATTAGCTGCTCAAGGACTTCTTGAATTCAGAGTATTCCTGCACAGTCTGTATCCCTGGAAGGGTTGAGATATCAAAGGTTAATATTGCAACTCAAGTCAGTAAGTGTTGTGAACTAATACAGCTTTCAATATCCTCAATTCAATCCTTCGCACATTCTACCAAAATAAAAAACATCTTCAGCAAAGTTTGCAGACATGCCTGATCTTCCAAATCATTAATAACCAGCCAAAATGGTAACACAAGAACTTAAGCTGTCCAAGCAATGCAGCCAGTTTCAGAAGGAATGTAAAGAACAGTGCAAACAGGGACCAGGGAAGTCTGATTCGTCCACTGAATCACTTAACAGTTCCAGCAGCTGCTCAATTTCCTCTGTACATTTTCATTTTAGGAGGAAAACAATCAAACTGCTCCTTTAAATACACATAAACTGCATGGCAGATAAACAGATGTCAATCTACAACCAGCAGAAATGCTAAAAGCAAAAGAAGAAAGAAGACTGGATGTATTTCTGGAACTCTGTTGTCTTTATGCCATTAATAGTCAATGGCACTTTCTGCACAGGCTGAGCAATACAGGATGCATTTCTTTCCCTTTTTCCTGAGAAAAACCATTCTCTTTGGTAGTACACTATTTTGTCCCAGGAAGCAGTCCTAGGAAAGCTCACAAAGTCAGAACCAGAAATATCTGAAACTTCCATTTTTTCCTCCTAATCAAAATAGAGAAACAGGCTTCTATTTTGACTGAACATGGGGAGTATATTTTTTTATTATGTGCATTCAGCCTTTCAAATAAAGAATGCAAAAAGAAAAGACAAGGAACTGCTATCAAGTATGAGGAAGAAACAAAAAAAAGGAAAAGGAGAAATATGCTTTTACCTGGAGAAACACACACGTCAAATACCTACAGCAAAGAAGTCTAGGAGCATCTGTGCAGAAAGCAGCATTCTACCAGCACAGATTCTGAAGGAATTCATTCCATACCTGCCCATTCCGGAATGGACCTTCCAAAATGGTTGCAATGGAACAGATGACTAAGGTAAAAAATAAATAGGAGCCACAGCAATAACGCCTACTTGTCTAAACTGGAAAGCATAAGACCGATTTCAAATGCTGGGATGAAGGTTTCTTTTTCTGTATCATGAGATCTATTTCTCTGGGGAGGGGGGAAAAAAGTAGTCAGTACATAAGAAAAGTAAAAACCTATTTAGCTATGCCTTGCAGAATCCCTTTGTTCACACAGTTCCATCAGCTCCATGAAGGTTTGTCAAAATAACAGTTTCTGTGCTGTGGTGCTTTGCTTGAAAAATTGTTTAAGAATAAAAGAGAATATTTCTATTGAAAGGAACCTACGACTGACATCTAGTGCAACTGCTTGACTGCTTCAGGGCTGGCCAAGAGTTAAAGCATGATATTAACAGCATTGTCAAAATGTCTTTTAAACACTATGTTGCTTTGTACAGTCTCACATACTCTATGGATTACATGTACATTGACAAAGATTGGCCTATGTTAAAAAAATAACGTTTACTCACCTTGTTCTCATACTTTGCTTCAAATTTGAATATATTTTAATGATCAATATCTGAACTTCCTGCTCTGCAGGTTCTGTTTTAAATTTAACCCTTTGTTAAATCAACTGCTAAGCAGAAGTAAATCCAATTCCCCCTCCAGAAATGGCAGGATTCTGGCACTAAAGAAGAGAAGCACACAAAAAAATCCCCAACTGTGTTCATATGACTGAAAAAATACTTATTTATACATTGCTTTCAACAGCTCTGAAATCCTTTATGCTAAAAATACAGTTTGCTTCAGATGAATTTGTCACAATCTTTCCAGCTGTTAAGGGTTTATGTTTCTCTTCATCTTTAGATTACATTTAAGTGCAGGCAAAGATTCCTTGGTTGAGAAATAAAGCCCTCGGCAGTTTTCAAACACAGAAGTTAGTTACCCGTGCACAATTATTTATAATTTTTAGGAAATATACATTTTCAAGATACCAGATTCTCACATAAGCGTACACTACTTTTCTCACAGTACACTGGTCATTACATGGGAAAAGCAACTGTACCTAGTTCATTAAACAAATACATTTCTGTTTCCCTCACTTAATGCTGGGCCCATGTGCCTTTTTCAAGGAAGACCCAGAGGAAAAAAAAAAAGAAGCATCTCCTCACTTTTTACTGTGCAGAATGATATCCATTCTACTACTAATTTAACATAACCGTATGACATCCTAGCAGACACTCTCCCTCAGCCTTAACTGATATTACTGGACTTGCAATGGACAGTCCTATGTAAGACAACGTATGATCCAAAGAGCTTACTTGACTGAAGAATCCACTTGACTTCTTGCAGAGTAACTGCACAAACAACTTACTTTTCTGCTGTAGTGCTAGCTTAAGTAGCCACCTTTCCCTAGCTATTTACCCTCTCCTCCTGTATTCTGTCAGAACACAATAAAAAGCAAGCTCCAGATCTCTAGATTCAAAATGCCCTGAACCTAAAAGCAGATTAGACAATTTCTCAGGATTTTATCTTCTTGTCAAAATAACTGGGAAAGGCTCAGAGGTGAGAAAATGGTGGCTCCCTTGACCAAGAGGTAATTAGGATGACCCCTTCCTTCTCGTTTTACATTGTCTCCACTCTTTGGGGCACTAGAAGTACTGGGAAGAAAGCAAACGTACCACTGATATGCAAGCTTAAGAAAGCATCTGCAATACCTCTTCGTAACCTGTGGAGAACTAATTGGCTCTGCTTGTGCACAAGGAGACCAAGAAGTAATTTTCAGTCTCCCAGTAACTTCCATTGTCAATTTAAACAAATACTGGTTCAGAAGCCATTCTCTTAAGGGAAAAAGGGAGAAGCAATGAGAAGGGTTAGACCAGCAGGACTTCCACGATTTTTATGACAATCCACGGTCTTCTGTGGCTGGATGTACACAAAGTTTTAGGTTGAAACCTCTATTAAGACTGCTGACTACTCCTGGGGGTAAAAAAAACCAACCAAACACCCAAAGGAAGTGCCAAGTTTATTTATTTAAACATA
>NW_009924893.1:0-5964 GCF_000696875.1 Nestor notabilis | reverse complement strand
CAGGAATGCTGTGGAAGCAGACAGGAAGTACTGGATTATGAAAATCTGGGCAAGATACTCTTGTTAGTGGGTGAAGCACTGCTCAGATGGGCGAAGAAAGAGAAAGAGGAAAATAATACTACTACAGAAAGTCTTCATAATAATACATTTAAAGTTGTTTCATACTTCCTAGTACCTCTCTCTTTCCTGCTGTCAGGGTTTCTGTTATAGCACCCTAAGACTGTTGGCGTCAGCTGTGGGAGGGTGTTGCAGTGAGCCATCCCTCAGTGTCCCACGTCCTGTCTGGGGAGAAGCATGAAGTTTAGTGGTGGCAGGAGTGGAGCAGGTGGTCTCAGAAGAAGTATGATGTATGATGTTGGCTTCCTCCTCCCCACTCAGAATCCCCATCTGGGTTATTTTCCCAACATGCTCTTACACCTCACTCTTGATTCATTGGTCTGCAACTCCATTTTACATCCAAATTTACTGTGTATGGTGTGTATTACATCTGCATGAGACTTGCTCTTTCAGCACCTCATTATTCCAAAAAACAGGTTTGCCCAGCTCCCAGCCTGCACTTTTTACCAACCTCTTTACAGCACTGGGGTCCCTACAGCTGTCCCTCTTCTCAGCTTCTGCTTCCCCACCTGTGTCCTGTGTCCCCACTTGCAAGGCCTCTGCTACCACACCATGACAATGCTCCTCTGCATTACACTGTTCTTTGAGAGTCACAAATACATCAATATACCCAGAATAACTACTTGTTTATACTATATGTAGAAAGAAATATGGTTATACCACACAAAAACAAGCCAAAGAGAAACTAACTAAGCAGTAGTCACCTGGTCATTAGAAAAAATACTGAGCTTGGGTTTGCAGCTAAGCTCCATATAGGCAAAGACAAGTGGGCAAGTCCTGAGACTTGCATAGTTAGTGTGAAACCTGGGGCCTAGGAATCACAATACTGAATTTACAGGGCAACAGATCTGCCTTAAATTTTGTAAGTCACATGGTAGCATGCTTAAAGTTCAACCAACATAGACACACAGATGAAAGTCAAACCATGTAAGCTATCAGGAATGCATCTCCATGACTACCTTGATGGACACTGTCATCCATTTATAGTTTTTCTCCCAGTACACTAATTTTTCTCAGCTGGAGCCAGCTGGTTGTCCAGACAGTTTCATTTCAAAGCAAAAACATGCAAGATCAACTTTCTGTTTGTTGGTCACACACAGCCACTCCACAGACTTTTAATCCAACCTGGACACGTGTACACAAAGAAAGCAGGAAAACTAAAACCAGACTTAAAATCAGGATGACTTACAATCAGCCTTATGAAGACAGGCTGAGAAAGTTGGGGCTGTTCAGCCTGGAGAAGAGAAGCTGTGTGGAGACCTCATAGCAGCCTTCCAGTATCTGAAGGGAGCCTATAAGGATGCTGGGGAGGGACTCTTCATTAGGGACTGTAGTGGTAGGACAAGGGGGAATGGGTTCAAACTTAAACAGGGGAAGTTTAGATTAGATACAAGGAAGAAGTTCTTCACAGTGAGGGTGGTGAGGCACTGGAATAGGTTGCCCAAGGAAGTTGTGAATGCTCCAACCCTGGCAGCGTTCAAGGCCAGGCTGGACAGAGCCTGGGGCACCACAGTTTAGTGCGAGGTGTCCCTGCCCATGGCAGGGGCTTGGAACCAGATGATCTTAAGGTCCTTTCCAACCCACACCATTCTGTGATTCTATGATATTCTATATTTTGTACTACACAGAGCTACAACATCATAGAATCAAATAATCTGTTGTGGATATATGTTTTCTCATTGCATCTTTCTGTGACAGGGATTTCTAACAAATGATTGGTATTTCCAAAATACAGGAGGTAGCTACGCTGTCTGGAGAGAAGCGATCTTGTCAGAAATCAATGCCTAGGACAATAAAATATATAATTAAATATATTTTTGGGTGCTGCGACCACGAGAAAGTGGCTGGTTAAGACATTCAGACTGCCAAACGAAAGGCAAAAAATCAGAAGTAGTAATTTTTGTTCCTCTGTGCAAGAAACTTGAAATTAAATTATCTTCATTACTGAGAATAGGAGCTGCTTAGTTTCATTCCACCAATTCATTAATATTACATTTCTGTACAAATTGTGAAGTGGCATAGAACTGATGCAAACCAGGCATGGGCAACCAGTTGTATTTCTGTTGAATTAATCATGATAAGGCATTTATGCAGCCTTTACACACATTATGTGTGGGAATACAGCCAGTGTAGAGCCTACCCAGCATAAATCCAGAACACTGAGGACAGACTGTCTGACTGAGCATAAAGCCTCGCAGACCAATACTATCATAACAAACTTTCTGAATTAGCAAAGTGACCCTACACTGTGTCAGTATGTTACAACACTTTCACTATCTTTCAGATAACCACTAGAAGTCCTACACTTTCAGATACACTACTAGAAGTCATAAAGTGACAGCTTCACTTCAATTTAGATATTAAAAATTACTCTCAAGAAGATAATTCTGATAACGCCTAATTCAGTAAGTAAATAAACATTAACATGAGGTTTAATGAAACTCTTGGTCTTTCTTGTAAGATAAGGTTTCACAAAGGCTGTGGCTCAATCAGGAAACAACAGGAAAACATCTGGGTTTGTCCACACAGTTACTGTGAGAAGCAGAAATCACCGTTACACAGATCACAACAAAAAGTGAAAAACTTTGTTTTACCTGTTGAACTTTCACACACAGCACAAACTTTAAGGTATGTGACAAGCATCATCTACCTGTGTTCTCAACGTGAAATAGGCTAGTTCAGTCAACTACATCATTAACTGCACTGTTAGCAGGGAAGATGGGAACAGAATATGAAGCTTTTTGAGATTTAACTATATCAGAATTGGTGAAGAACACCACCACAGGGGGAGATAAGGGTGACAGACACATGGCCTGAAGCTTACCTCAAGCTCACATAGGACCACTAGTTTACACAGCTAGCAAGTGAAGATTCAAGTCTAGGCACAGGCCTATAAGCAGCATGCAGCGCAAATACACCTTCAGAGGAAGAGGAACCTTTGCGCTGGAACACAGTAGTTCAGTAAAAGACGAAGAGCAGCCTATATTCTCTCTTCCACACCAACTGAAGAGACAAGGTCCTGATCCTTCACCATATGACAATCGTGCAAAATTATGCCAGGTGGCAACAACTAAAGATCGCAGAGCAGGTGACAGTGAAATTTACATCAAGCTATGGATGTCCTTCAGGCATACAATGAAGGGAGCTACAGGGCACAGAGGGCGACGGCTACTAGAACAATTGATCCAGGCAATAGCGGACTGTTACCAACCCCAGAGGATCCTCTGTGATGACACATTTATGTTGTTCTGCCACATTACATCTGGCCCTTGAGCCAAAGAACACAGATTTTTTATTAAAAACCCCCAAACAACTCAGAAGGTTGTAAATATACATCTTCCAAGAGTCAGAAACAAATTGTCAACATTTTGTTTGATAGGCACCGACTAGTAATAACTAGAAAGAATTAAATTCATTTCTCGTTCTTCTAGCATTTGTAAAACTACAGCCAAATTCTGGCATTCTATCAGCCATGAGAATCATATGAAAAGTTTTCAGTCATACCCCAGAAAGAATCATAGAACAGTTAGGGTTAGAAAGGACCTTAAGATCATCTAGTTCCAATCCTCCTATCATGGGCAGAGATACCATGTCACCCAAGGCTCTGTCCAACCTGGCCTTGAACACCGCCAGAGTTGGAGCATTCACAACTTCCTTGGGCAACCCATTCCATTGCCTCACCACCCTCACTGTGAAGAACTTCTTCCTTATATCTAATCTGAACTTCCCCTGTTTAAAGAGCATCACCTGATACACAAAACATTTCTGGATTTTATACTTTTCATAGACAATTTCTCATCCCATGAGATGCACTTCTCTTGGAGGTTACCTGATGTGCCCCTGAGGCTGGAACAGCCTGGCTTGCAAAGTAGTGCAATGCCATCTGCATAGTACTGGAACCTGGCTAACTTGGTAACACTGACAGTACCAGCATGCAGGACAAATTAACTTGGGAAATGCTGACAGACAAACCATACAAAATTAAAAGCTTAAGTGAACAGAAGCTGCTTCTTTGTTGAATAAGGAGGAGGAAAGAAAGAGGAAAAATAAATAAACAGAGGTAAGAAAACTGTCTACAGTAACAAGTTTATTTTTTGACACAAACAGCTTGCGCTGCTTCACTGTCCACCAAGTTACACCACCTGTACAAATGGAAGAAGTTCCCAGACTGCCTATAATGAAAACAAGCAAAAAAGAGGGGGAAATAAAAAAATCTAGGAAGAAAGGATAGTTATCAGCTGGTAATTGTTGATGGAAACTAGTGACCAAACTGCCTCTATAACTCCAGCTACCAAGGGAAAATTAATGTCATGACCCAAACTATTTTAAAAGCATTTCTCTTCAGGTGTTAAGGAATACACAACTGTTAATTATTAAAGAATTGTCAGCATTCTCTGAACTTTGCAGTTTGCTCTCTCTGTATTTCACAGTTTCATTTAGCTTTTTGAAAGCCTGAGCCAATGAACCTTTACAGATGAATGACAAATGTGTTAATCGTTAATCTCTGTCCCAATGTCACTCATTTTACACTCAGTTTTGAAGCATGATTTTGTAATCCAAAACTGTCATCCCAGCACATTAAGAAGAAAGGAATCACCATGGAAATCCCCATCCTCTGCACTTGACATCGAGACATGTTGGGATGGCAGAAAGAAAAAAAGCAGTTTTAACAAAACAGACATGGCATTTAAAGATACCTATGCAGAAATAAACATTGAAGCTATATACTGAAATTAGTTACCAGAAAGGTGGCTAAGGTCAGAATTCATTGACTATGTTATATACCTATATTTCCTTGTAACTATCTGATGGATTCTAAAACCACTACAGAACTAGGGTTTAAAGAAAACATTGCAGGTATATGCAAACAACACCTGGAATGAAAGAAACTCCCATTATAAGGGAACAGGGTCAAATCCAGCATGAATGCTCTGGTATTTGTAATTGTGACAGGTTACTTGAGGAACTCAGCAGTAATACTAGAAGTCCAGGATTGCTTTTACAGGTAGCAGGCCACCCTTCTGAGGACCAGAGCTTTCTGAGGTTGTTACCAGTTAATCTGGCAGAGATAGGCAGTAAATACATGAGGGCGTTCATATGTCAGCCTGGTGACCAGTTCAGTATTCCAAATTCAGTCTTACACTACTTCTCATTGTCTCAGCCTTCTTTTGAAATGCACCCTTCATAAAACATCAAATCATACTTTATTTACTAAGGAAAGAGAGGGGGTGGTCTGAATTTAAGTTCAGAACACCACAGTTCTCTCTTCGTAGAAACAGTGTTAACAGCAGCAGCTCCCTAGCAGGAGCTAGGAAAATGGAGCAACGGACTGTAGCACAAACTTTGCCTCATTTCCCAACAGGAAACAACAACTAGCAGTTCAAATTCTCCACGAGAAGCTGCCAGCTCTGCTGGCGAAAGGAACTGCTCTGCAACTTCTAGGGAATACCGAAGGAAGCTACAAAATGTGAAGGAACACATGAATACAAAAGCCCACAAATAAAAACACTTTCAGACCTCGAATGGGAAACTCTACGTTTCAAGGGAGAACGCCGATAAACAAACCGCAGCCAAATAAATGTCCGGGAACAAATCTGTATACACGAGGTGAGGCGTTACGGGCTGGCATTTTTGTAATTTATCGGCAGCAGCGCTACTATAAAACGTGACGAGTAACACGCCCGGTTTCGTAATAGTTTTGCAAGAGGGTGCCTTAATCACGCTGCGAAAGGATTGCTCCGGATGGGAGTTTTCTCCGTCCCCACCACGGCACTTGGGACAGCTCCAGAAGTTAAATACCTGCTGGAGGAGGCTCGGCGCACGGCAAGGCGGCGCCCGCGCCCTCCG
>NW_009924892.1:21852-23739 GCF_000696875.1 Nestor notabilis | reverse complement strand
CCCCGCGCGCTGCAGCACCCGGATCTGCCGGGCATGCTCCCTGGCCGTGACATAGATGCGGTAGTAGGCCAGCACCATCAGGAGGAAGGGAAAGTAGAAGGCCACCACGGAACAGGTAATGGCGTATGGCTTGTTGACCATGAATATGCAGTAGGTGGAGTTGGAAGCCTTGTTGAACTGCCTTTGCTGAATCTGGGGCAGAGGCAGGAAGAACAAGGACAAAGAAGGAAAGAAGTTCAGCTCTTCTCCTCTGATACCAGCAGCCTGTTTCCTAGGACACTTCACCACCACTTTCACCACTACTTTCACCACTACTCCCTCCCCTTTCCCATCCACTTACCCACTGCTGCCTCCCCTGCCTGTGCTCACACCGTGGGCTCCCTGGTCTTGCTGGCCCCAGGGCTTTCTAACCAGCCCACGCTGCAGCTCCAGCATTGCAGAGCATGCCTCAACCTGGCCAGTGAAAATCAGTTTAACTCCCCAGTTAAGACACGGCAAAGGGGAGTAACTTCACTTTCTGCCATGCTTTTGTGCAGTGCTCACTGCTCTGTTCATCAGGATGTGCTTTTACACCACAGATGCACAAGTTCCACCCAGCCAAGTCCCATGGGGGTATTAGGAAAGGACCACATGGACAGGAAAGGGACTGGGCTGCAGGCTGAGGGGCAGCTCCAGGCTGGAGGCAACACAGAACTCCCCAGGAACAGGGCTGGTGGCAGCAGCCTGGGAGGGAGAAGTCTGCAGGTTGAGTCCATCATCTGAGATCTGGTCATTGACTTGATGCATGCATGCATGTCCTGAAGGTGGTTGTCTAGAAGCAATTTGGGTTTTATCACCTTGTCTAGAGGCTTGGGAGCTTTTCCATGAGCCAAAAAGAATTCATAGCTCCTTAGCTAAGACTTGGCATAGGGGATGCCACATCTCTCTAAACAAGCTCTCTAAACAAGATGTTTTCACAGTTTGCCATTTTTAATTCCTGCATCTCTACAGTGGAAGGAGAGCACATTTGCAGCTCTTAACTCCTTTCCCTGTAGACGGGATCCTGCAAACGAAGCCAGACTGCAGTGGGGAAAATTACTCCTGCTGAAATGACTTGCACAGGGGAACTTCACCTTCTCCCCTTCTTCAAGGCTCATAAAAGGACATGAGATATTGATTGGACTGGCCCAAAACACCATCCTTTCTGGGGAAGTCTGTATTTCCTGGCTCTCCAAACATCACTAGCATGGCAAGAAGGTCAAGAGGAACCAAAAACTCCTGAAGTGCCAATCAGGAGCCAGATGGGGCTTGGCATGTTTTCAAAGGACTATTCACTGAACTAATTAGAAGATAAGAGTAAAATCCTCTCCCAGAGCCACCACTGTCTTTGCACCAGTCCTTCCAGGACAGAGTCATTTCAAATCCCCTTAAAGACATCCTCCAGAAATTCAACAGCCCCTCTGCATCACTAACATGAAGTTTCTCCTTCAGCCTTTCTTGCCTTCGTTTCTCTGAACATTTCTTTTTAAAGAAGGATATTCAGCAGCAAATATATTTGATATCAAGTTGGTGTTCCCCCTTAGCTACTCACCAGATCAATAATGCCAATGCTATTCCAGCCTTGCATGATAGGAAGGAAAGAAATAAATGTCGGGATTACCCAGCACCCTCCAAGCATTACAGCAATGCGCAATGGAGTCATCTTGTTCCTGTAAACCAGAGGCTGGCAGCAGATAGCATAGTACCTGCAAGGAGAAAAGTGAGAGGACAGCAGTCATCAAAGGAGACATCCATGTCTTCTAAAAATAAAGCTGTAAAGCATTTTTTCCAGGTTAGTTCTCCTGCCTCTCAAAATAGAGAAAAAATTAGTCTATAGCTGGTTTCCACTGACTGCCTCTTACACAAGGA
>NW_009924892.1:0-21821 GCF_000696875.1 Nestor notabilis | reverse complement strand
GAATAAATAAGGTTTCAGAGTGCCTTACAGGGGAAAGCTAGTATTTTCTGTTTTCCAGCTAGGGAAAATGAGGCACAGATCAATGCTGTGGTTTGTCTGAGGTCACAGAGCCAGGGAATGACTTCATATTCATCCCTCCGCTTCCTCTGCAATTAGTCACAAAGCTGTCTGCACCCTCCTTACTGTGATGAATGAGAATACCTTCCTTCCATTTAGCCATAACTGAGTAAATGTTGGGGTTTTCCTAACTGCAGTGGACATCTATTTTGATAAGACTGAAAAAGCTGTTATTGCAAATTAGAAAAGTGTTTCAAAGCTGTGAAAATGTCAGTAAAATGAAGTGTGTTTTTCCATAACCAAGCTCCCTTTCTACCTCCCAGGAATCTGCCTCTTGTCTGGCTGGACTCTAACCTTCTGCCACAAGGACAGGGCAAAATGTCTGCATGGGGCTTCTAGTCTTTTCACTGTCAAGGAGACATGCCCTGCACACTCTTTTCTCCTCCTGGACCATCCAGTATACTCATAGTACAACAGGTCCCTGCTCTTCATATAACAACTAGCCATGAACTAAAAATGCCTTCTCAAAGAGATAATAAATTAACTCTTCTTTTTGTTTGGTCCCTGGGCTACCCACTTGCTAGCAAATTTCTATATCAGGAAGGTCTATCAAACCTAAAACTGGAAATCTAATTGCTCTGAAATTAGCATATGCCCATAAGCTTATCAGATGAGCAACCGTATCATCCTATTGCAGCTTTTTGGTGGTCCTGACCTGACAGTCTGTCTCAGGTTCCCAGTGAAATATTTTTGATCTTCAGATTTTGGGCTTTCAGCACACTTCATGAAAACAGGGCAGTAGTGATGTCCCCAGAGCTGTGTCAGCGAGCTGGGGTCCAGAGACACATGAGTGCCCATAAATTCTCAGGTCCTCTAAATAACTAAACATATCATTCAGTTATGTGCCTGATGAATACATTTTCTTAGTGAATGAATAATGATCATTTGGTAGATGTAGTTTCTAGATTTGGCAAGCACAGAAGTTATGCAACATGGGGCCCCATAGGATATGAGCACTGCATTGAAGATGTGGCCACAGCTTCAGTTACTACAGAGGGAATGAACGATCTCTGCCAGAGATGTGTCTGAGTCAAGCCTCAGCATCAAGGTACGATGTGTATGTAGAGAGAGCCTCACTGCTGAATACCTATACAAGGTTTTATGAGGTCAGCAGAATCATCAGAGACATTAAATTAGAAACACACACTAATGCTGGACCACTAGCTTGAGGAGATGACCGTGAGCATTTCTAAGTGCCAGCAGCACATTAAAATATGACACATGAACACACACATATACACAGTTTGTGTGTATGTGAGAGACATCCCTGAGGTGCTTATTTTATTTCATCAAGATTTGAGTGGGAAACAGAAGTTTTGTGCTAAATAGGCACAACAATATATGAATTTCCAAAATTTTTAAGACTTTTTTTTTTGTCATGTGGAATCAACTGAATTGCTTTATTTTGGTAAAATCAGTCAATATATTCCACACAAAGGGCTGAAATAATATCAAAGTGTCAAAAGAAAACATTTTTTAAAGTCTCTCTGAAATAAGATTCAAAACGTCACAGGGGAAAAATGTTGAAAGAAGCATTCAACTAGTTCAATTTCATCATTTCTACATTCCCTTCTGGTTTCGTGCATGCATGAAAATCAGGCTGTTCCTCTGAAAAGTTTCACCTTCAAAGAAGTGGTGTATTTGACAGGAACTGTTCTTTTAAAGCACTGGGTGAAATGTTGCTCTCATGGAGTTCACGCTAACAGTCACGGCAGTCAGTGGGTCTGATTCCTGTCCCCAGTAACATGGCCCTCACATTCCTTCCATGAGGGAAAAGGAGAAGCTAAATAATTTACAGGAACAGGATTTACTTAGTTTTGGAGCTCGCCTTCATTGGATCATGAGTGGGGCAAGCAATGGTATCCAGCCTCAAAGACATGCAAAACTCTACTGGGTAAGGCCCTGAGTAACCCAATTAAAGGAAAACAGATTTAAGTTTGAGTTTGGCCCTGTTTTGAGAGGAAGAATTGATCAGAGACCTCCAAAGGCCTTTCCATCCTACATTTTTCTGAGTCTACCAGACCATGAGGACCATCATGGTCAGATTTCAGTATCTTAATGATTTCAGAGGATAGAATAGATATTTCCTTTGTTCCTAGGATAACTACCCTCTTCATGACAGCCAGAATGTGTTTGAATAACCTTGTCCCGTGTTGCTGGAGCTTGTTGCATTACGATTTCCCCCTGCTCTCCAGATCTCCTTTCCCCAGGAAATAAACTGACCTTTGAATTCAAACAGGTATTTTCAGTAATGTTTTTGAGTGCTTATTGGGACAGATGGTGCTTCTCTTGGCATTATGTGCAACTGCTCCTCTGACTCTAAACACAAGGGAGATAGAGCTGGCATATTTAATTGTTTACTGTCTGAGAGATACCTAATGTGAAGTGCCACTCAGTGCTGGACATCAAAGGATTCCTGTAACGTGCCTGATGGCAAGTTACTCAAGTCACAAGAGACTACACTTATTTGCAGAAAAAGCGAAAGAAGAAATTCAATAAATATGTGGGAAAGAACAGCCAAGACACCAGCTACCATTTCAAACATTGAATAAGCAAACAGAAAAGGAAAACCACGACACATTGCTAATTAACTACAGCAGGAAAACAATTCTTCCAAGCAGTTTGAGTTATTACATTTCTGTACCTCTATCTCTGCTGCAGCTGACAGCATTACACTGACTTGTACATGCTATTAAAGGCCATTAGAGTAAAAATTATGCCTGTAAAAACGACATCTTAAGCTCTCATATTTCTTCCCTCCCAGTGATTCAGCAGCAATTTTCCTCCACTTACATGTCAAAAGATTATATAGATAGATTTTTTGCTAACTGCTGCTACCATGACTTCCCTTGTGTTCAGAAGTCAAGCTGGGTTCCTGCTGCCCTACACTGTTATGGGTAACAAGGTTCCATAATCAGAGTGTGGGTGACAATTTTACTGAGGGAGGCAGAGAAACACATTGGCCACTTTTCCATAGCTCAGCAGGATTTCCATTCAATGGCCCCAGGAGTCAGATAATAGAAATCTGTGTATGCTAACTGAAGTCACTGAAGTCACACCAGTTTTTGTAGTAGCTGGTGATTTGATGTATGTGATGGTTTGGGCACTTAAGCAGCTATTTATTCACTGAGAGAAAAGTAATTATGTCTCTAAGATTATCAATAGTTTTAGTCAAAAGCTGAAATAAAGACATTTCTTTATTCTACATTTCTGCTTCCTTTCAAGCTAAAGCTGTTTTCCTGTGCTCATAAAGACTATTTATTATGTCCTGGTATGACAGTGTGATGGATGAATATAAGGCGTAATATACACACATGATTAATATGATGTCCAAGTTTAATTAAATATTAATTCTTCCTATTATCAGCCAAGACCCGTGTTTCTGCAGTTCCCTGAAAATGTTAACTTCCCTGTTTCTTACAGCAGAGCGGATAAGGCAAAACACATCCTCTCCTCCACCTCTGTTGTGACATTCTTTGTTGAAGGGGAAATACAAAGAATCTCTTCCTGGAGCTGTAGATTTTCCAAGTAGCTCCAGAAAGCAAAGGTTATTATAACACTTTTACTTCTTCATATCAGACATTTACCACATGAATGAATCAAGTGCTAGGATTTTACAGGTGGCTCAAAAGAAAAAAATCCATCACTCCTATCGCCTTTCTTATGGCCCTTATGGCCACTGTAGATATGTCTGGCTACCGAAGACTTGTGACCTGCCCACTGTCACCTTGGCTCTATGAAAATGTGCAGCGGCCAGATTCTGTCTCAGAGAACATGAATGTGATGTTCCCTGGTCATCCAGTGGAATTTCCAGTAATGGGATGTGGGGGGACTAACTAGTGCCAAGTGGATCAATTCCTAACAATGGACCTATCATGTTAAGTGTATTCTCCCAGCATCTCCAAGGGGATGCCAGTGCACCTCTATTACGTTCACTAAAGGTATAAGAAATGCTCAGGGTTCAGTGACCAGTGCCCCAGTCTGCGGGGCAACTTCCTTCTTATTCCTACACACATCACCAGCTGGAGCTGCCACAGTCACTCACACACACAATATCCATGAGCTGTAAGAGCAAAATATCTTATCCTTTCCCAACAGGACTGGCACTTTGCCTGCCGGCAAGCTCCTCTTTACAGTCAGTGCTAAACATAAAACCAGAAAGCAGATAGAAATGCCTGATGAACTGTACATCAGCAACACATTTGTACCTAACAGCCTTCAGCACTTTGGGTAGAGAAGACATAATATCACATTCCTCGGCAGCAGGATCATGGACAGCTTGCCTAATGTTAAACTTGCATATATGTGAAGACAGGAGATGACAGATAAGAGGAAAGCTGTGAAGCCAAAGAGAAAATAGACAGGAAATGAACTTCAGTTATATTCTTGCCTTGTACAACTGAATGCTGAATCTGCTGTGTTGGCCCAAGGTTTTGTGGAAATGGAAGTGTTGTAAACCATCGGTGTTGTTGCCATTTTGCCTGTATGAAAAATCCCACAGCTACACGCACACACATGGCATGCACACTCCTTGTATCACACCCTGCCTCTCTAGGGAAGTAAAAAAGTCTTGAAAAGCACATTAACTTTTAAGCAATGACACCTGTAGTTATTACAAGTTTATAGTTTCTAGGTTCTTGTAGACAAGAAATGAAAGACTGAGACTGAGAAACAGTACTGTATTTCAACGCACTGGTGACCTAGATCTGACACCAGCATATTTTAGCTATGCTCCATGGCAAGGACAGCTATTTGTGGTAGTGACTGTCTGCATGCTTATCAAGCACCCACACCATGAGACTCTTCTGCAACTAGGATCTGTGGTCAAGACTGAAATCAAAGGTCCAATTAGCTAGATAACCAGCCGGGCCAATAACATTAACATACTCCAGTTTCTGTGGTTAAAGGGAAGCAAGCAATGATACAGCAGCCAGCACATCTGGCTATCCATCAGCCTGGTTATCCAAGTGCCTCCTCAAGCTCATGGCAGCAGAAGAGCTGCCCTGGGCCCACCTCCAGAAGGCAGTCTCGGAGTCCTCAGCTCCTGCCTCAGGATCAGTGATGTTCTAACCACACTGCTGCTCTTTCCTTGCCTTCTGGCATTTCAGAAATGTAATTACTTACCTGCATTAGATAATTCCTTGCCCTTGGAGAAAAATTAAAGCATCTCCCTGGTTTGCAATACAACTTTGTTTTAGCTACAGGCATGTAGACGCTACCCTGGAAGAAGCTCCTTAGAGAACACAGACAGACAAATACACACCCACCTTTACTAAACAGACTGGTTCCGTGGGTGGCCCACATTTAAAACCATTTGGTGTCATGTGCATGTATACAATTATACATATACCATATACTTTGTCATCACTGGGGCCAAAATGAGACACTGAAAATTTACTGAATACTCATACTGAAGAATTTTTTATCCCCCTTAAATAATCTATAAAAAAGTAGGGAAAATCTGTGGGTGCTACTAAGTCTATCCCAAAGCCAGGGTGCAACAACCATGGCCATACAGGCTCTGTGCCGACCATGCCTTAAACACCAAAGTGGGAATGATTTGTTTGTGAGTTCCTAAGGAAAGAGAGGCCAAAGAAACAGCAGCAGCAGACAGCCAGGCTCCAGCAGCTGCCACCAGAGGGGACTCTGCTCTTAACCCACCAGCCAGGAGGAGGCTGAAACTGGCAGAGAGGCTCCAGGGGCTACCCCCAGGCAGCTGATACTGAACCATACTGATAGAAAACTCTTGCAGCAAACAGAGACATTAATTTCAGAAGACAGATGGTCCTTCTCCTCATGGGACACGATATGTAGGAGGATGCTAGGCTGGAAAATCCCCTTTGTCTTTTTGGAGCTCTACTCCGAGGCACTCTAAACCCCCAAATCTGAGCATGGTTTTGCACGCTCCTCCCCTCCCTCAGTGAATCCAGGCTGGGCCAGAATCTTCAGCTGAACCCTGACCAATTGTTGAAGTCTAAGGAGCTGAGATCTCAATGCATCGTGCCTGTGTGAAATTAAAACAGTGCTTTGCTGATATTTCAGTGAGACCAGATTCTGGCCTCTGCATATCCAGATTGTTACAGTTTTTAGAGAGAACAGCTCTTTCTCTTCTTTTTCCCACTGAGCAAATAAACTATGGTCTCTGCCTGCACCAAATAAAACAAAGTTGTACATCACTGGTCTAGAAAAAAATAGTCCTAAAACAATTATATCTAACAAAATTAAATTCTTATTAGAAAAACAATGGCCTGCTGGTGTTGAGTTAATTACACTGAGAAAAATGCTACAGAGAACAGTAAATTAGGACTGGATAAATTTAGCTAGTAATACAAACAAACCTATGTTGCCAAACAGAGACAGAGGACTCCTTCATGGTCCCCGTGTGGGTCGCTGTGTGTGGAGGGCTATTGCCAGCAACAGTGGCAACATACATCACCATATTTCTTGAAGGTTTGTAAAGATTAATAAAGGACAGTGCATCCCTAAGGCTGTGCCATGGCCATCTGCTCCCTTATTTTTCTTAATGCTCTCGGACCTGAATCCTGCAAATCCCATGTCAGTTTTCTCACCAGGCTGAGTGCCGACACAAATAACTCCAGTTACGTGTCACATCTCACAGCCCTTGTGAACAGGCTCCATTTGCCCTTGCCCCTTCCCATGCTGCCTCTCTGTTCCTCCATCTAAGCACCCGAGAGCTGTATGAGATCAGATGTCTTTCCAGCTGAAAAGGGCACAGGGGATTTATGGCCAGATACAAACCTACAGCTGGAATTTGTGTCATATAATCAGATTGCCAACTGTCTAATCATTACTTACCGATAGCCTAACCTATAAGTTAGTAAGTCTCCCCATTAATAACCTCTCCCCATCCCTGGCCAGTTGCTTTGCAGAACACTGCTGGGTACAGCTCCTTTCTCCCCATCCTTGAGAAAGACATCATGCCCTTGACCTTGAGCCCCACCGTGGTCCAGGCATCCTTTGGTGAGCCAGTCAATCCCCTGTGCCTTGGCTGCATCAGCTCTAACACCATGCAAAAGAGACGAGCACGGAGAGTGATGTGATGCAGCACTGGGAGCAGGAGGCAGCAGACTCAGCCACTACCTAAACCTCATTACTCCTGCTACCACCCAAAGTTTGGCACTCCTCCTGCACCCCCTGCACGTGCTCTCACACCATGCTCCCTCCCAGCCTGCACAGGGAGAGGGCTTCTTCTCCCTACAGACTGCCACTGCAGAGCACTGGGGTTTGTGAGTCTCTAAAACATCATCTCTCTCAAGGGATTGTGCTAATTTGATGTCTGAACAGTACATTAATGTTAATTAATGTTTGTAAATGGTGCAACAAGCATCTGTCACTCTGGTGCTGCAACACTCTTTGGATACATCTGCTTTGCTTTAGCCTTTATTTAGCAGCGATTATGTGGTATGTTTGAATTCCAGTAAGATTAGCATGGCATATACAAACACACAGTTAGGTCTGTTTTGTTGTGTGTTAATAGCAAATCTGCAAATGTTTCAAACATGCCAGGCAAACAGTGCACTGTGTAGTGCTGAGCAGAGATGGAGACTTTACAGGCTGGGACATCAGGAGAGCTGGAGGAAGCAGAGAGAGGGTGCAGGATGCTTCAGCTGCATGAAGAGCAGAGGTGCCAGATGTTCATCTAACCCCAAGAATTCAGACATTTAGGACCTGTTTCTCTGTTTTGGTTTGGATTGGGGTTTTTTGTTCTGGTTTTGTTTTTCCCCAAGACTTAGAGAAGTAATTGTATCGCAAATTGTACTGCAAATATTGGAGAAGAAAATTGGCTTTCCTGACAGGTTAACTGTATTTGGAGACTATCATAGCTTCTTGGTCTGTTTATATGCAGTGCAATTATTTTTATTATATTGGCACAAAGAATGGATATGTATGCATAAAACGTGCAATAAACAAGTCAAGGCTAAATCTTTCATTTATATAATAATACCAAAGAGATGATGAAAAAGCATAACCCATTGACAGCAGCTCAGTGAGCCCTGAGAGATCTCTGATACCTTGGAAAAACACTTTTTCAGATGAGACTGAGAGTGTCTCTCAGTCTCTGAAGTACTTTGCTTTTTCAAACAACACTTTCTGAAAATGAAGAGAATGACTTTCCAAACTTGAGTCCTGAGCATTAGGTTAACCACCAAGTTTTCTTTAAGAAAACCCCAACGCAGTTGTATGCCCTAAAATCAAACAGAAGGCAGGAAATACATGCATCACAGAAAAGTACCAGCTAGAAGCAGCACACACCCATAAAGTCTGAATGAGCACAAGGACAATGGCTAGCAATAATTAAATAAAGCACTGTGAAGGAAGCAGTGCTGTCAGTGCTGCTCCAACCCAGCTGCCAGGACCAGTGATGCTGTGGAGATGAAGAACACATCAAGGATGGGCTGAGTCATCCTTCCCTACACAGAAACCCAGGCATTCATCTACCTGCTCTGATCTCCTCAGGGCCATCCACCACTACCTCCTCATCTATTCTGTCCTCTGAACACAGTTTGGGAGTTAGTTCTCAGTGTGGGGAAAAAACAAGCCTAAACCAACAGAGAACTGTCACAGAAATTCAAGCTTCTGCCAGCAACCTTTAAAGCCTAGACAAGAGGGGAAAAGAAAGACATGTTGCTCTTACTCATACCAGAATGAGTATTTTGAGCTGACCTGAAAGTTGCTTGGAGATGACTGCAGAACACCACAAAAATTAAACTGTCTGGACATCTTTCCAAATCTCAACTAATGTTTGCACAGAACAAGGGAGAGAGATGCTTTGAAAGCCTGTAGTCCAAGACCCAAAAGCAGAATTTGGTGCAGCAGCTGGAAATTAGGAGAGTTTGCTAGCCTGTGACATCCTAATAGTGAACAGCACCTGGTGGGTATGCTGCTCATATGGGTTAGAGGATGGTTACTCTGTCGAGTCATTAATCACTATTAGACTGCGCTGTCAGGTACCCACATTTTAACTGATATGCACCAGGAACAGCACAACTCTGAGTTGTTTGCAAAAGGAAAACTTTTGTACTCGTATCTATTCAAATGTGGTTGAAGTGTGGATATATTCAGTTTTCATCTCTAGCACTGACATGAAGTGAGGCTGAAATTTATTCCTTGCCCTTCTCAGGATGACTGCAGACCAAAACGCACCTGGAAGTGATGATCCCAGGACAGCCACAGCAAGAGGAAGGAAGGAGGAAGAAAATCAGGAGGAAGAAAAAGCCAGAATTAAAAGGTGCGGTTTAGCCTTCTTCTGGTATGGAAAATCGATCTACTCTTCTGTATCCACCACTCCACCCAAGCTGTGCTGAAAATCCCTGTTGTCCTGCTTGCTGAGGAGGCTTGGAACTGCAGCCAAATTCATGGCAGAAAAAGTGCATTAATCTCTGCAAAAAGGACACAGGACTGAGGTGGGACTGTCACTGGCTACAGGTGACCTGCAGCATGACACAATACAAGCGTAATATTCCCCTCAATACAGCAAGGAATGGATCATGGCACATCCTTAGGGATGTGCTAAGGGCCAAAATCAAAGTGTCTGCGTTCTCCCTGAGTTCTTCTACCCAAATGCCTCCTCCGAAAGACAGAGGGAAAGACCTCATGTTTCATTTCAATCAGAAAATGGTTTATTAAACCAGTAGGATAAAAATTTAATGTCATTGGTCTTCATGAATGTTTAGAACTGACAGTGTTGCTAGGTAAGGGGCATTGCGTTTGGGATCTGCAGACATCAAGGACTCTTGCTTGCATGGTGGAAAGCAATTGCTTTTATACAACCTCTTTTCTGATTTACCTAATCAGGCTGCCAGACCATGCCAGTGAGCAAGCACTGCAGAAATGTAAAATTACATATACAACGGTAATTCAGGAAGAAAGTATTTTTAATAGTCTGTTTGGGATATGAAAGAGCTCATGAATTAGCATAGAAATTCCTGGACAGGTTAGGACTCTTTCTGTGCTCAAGGATGGTGTCCAGGTGGATGTTAAACAACTTCAGCCATGGCTATAGTACTCTACGGGTGTCCTACTAAGTTGTATTTTGAAAGTCGTGTTAATCAGTCATTCAATCAGAGTAAGAAATACAGCTTTAAGAGAGGAAGATGACTAGGGAATGACCCACCTTCATAATACTTTCATTTACAGCAGTTCAGGAGAGCTAGTCCAGTGCTACAGGAGGTACCTTGGTCTGTCTCGAGCACCATGGTGGGTAATCTGAACTTGACATTGGGTCCAGGAAGAACCCAGAAGCCTTAGGACTCAGTCAGATTCATAGTGAGGTGTCTGATCAAACAGAAAGTGATGAAAGCCACGCAGCTGTCTTGAGATTCTTCGCTCTACATGAGACAGAGAAATCTTGGGCTTTCTCTCTCAGCTGACACTCACTGTCAGCAAACACAGACATAATTGTGCCTTCTTGTACTGGGAGAAGAAATACACCTTTTGAAACATCTAAGATGAAATCCTGGCTTTTTTCATGTCAGCGGCAAAGATGAACTTCTACAACAAGGCTGAATGGCCGGGAGAGGCATACATGCCCTGAAGAAATTAGATGATAGAGAAAACTTTCTATAGCAAATTCAAGTGCCTTAGAGAGGAGCAGTCTGTCTCGGGGATGTTGCTGTTAGTGCTCTGCTAATGGTATTGTGTGGTGGTCATCACTCTGACAAGCACTCAATAAAGCCATTTTGAGAAGAGAAACAATGTACCAGAGAATTACCTAAAATTTAGATCAGCTCTGCAGCTAGTCTGCAGAGGTGTAATTCTTCAGCATGAAAGCAGCAAGCAACCGATAAAGGCTGTGATAATTATCCATGTCAAGCTGCATCCAGCCACCAGCTTGGAGAACCTTTTCTCTTTTTCCTCTCTGCCTGACAGCAAAGAACAGCACATGTATGGTAAACACATGTGAAAGAGAAAGAGCATTTGTGTGTCCTGAAGTAATTCCCTGACATCTGGCACTTTCAGTTTTGTCAGCTGTCATAGAGATTGCTGCAGTGCTTCTGTATCGCAGGCAGCTCTGCTCCCTCACCCCTCAATGTGCAGAGGCTTTCAGCACACCCAGCACTCATTAATGAATTCGTCCTCAGCTTCTTTTCAAGCATTTTGACTGCTGCTTAGTCTACCATGGCCAGTATTGAGGGCATAGCAAATATTGGGGGATTTCTATCTGTCAGTGCATTCATAAGGATGACTCTACAGACGTTTTCTTAAACTTGCTTGGGGTTTTTTTGCTGTGACACTTAGGATGATCTCCGGCTCCTGGGACCTTCAAATTCAGAGCCCTAAACACTTCTATTTCCAATCAGTTTGGCACCAAGATTGGTGTGTGTGTGGTTTGGGGTTCTTTTTTCAGCCAGTGTGTCAATTTTTCATTCTATTTTAAAAAATCATTTTAAACCTGAAGAAATAGGAAAAATGTTTCTGTACCAGCAACAGGTTCAAATAGACACTCAGGAAACAGAAATCTTTAAAAGCAGGATAATTTTATCACAGAAGGCAGAGCACTTAAATGGAGAGGTGCTGATACAGGACTTGATTCAAGCGCAGTGCCTGTCACCCTCAGATACCAGTGCGAGAGGCGCTGCACCTTCCCAAAACCTCCTCAGAAGACATATGGAACAAGTTTAGAGAGTTAGTTTCCTCTAAAACACAATTATGGCTCCTGCTTTCTTTCAAGACAGCCACTCCCTTCTTCTGTGTAGTATTCTACTGATTAAAGTATTGACTTGGGATGGGGAGATGGTGTGGTGGTCTCCAGACTCAGCTCCCCATTTCCCTCTGTCCAAAAGAAGGAGAATCAGCTATGTGCTACTGCAGGCAGTGATGCTCACCCATTGCTATGGAGCTCTGCATCTGACAGAGAGAATTCAGGACTCCCTGGACAGAGAATAAAAGAGCATAGAAAGAAAAACAGAGCTGTAGTCCTCTCCAGGTGCTCACACTCTGCTCCAAATGATTCATTTAGTACAGAATAAACTAATCCTTCTCATTTTAGGGGGTTTGGTTTGGGTTTGGGTTTTTTTTTCATTTCCAGTTCCTTCCACTGAGCTGGCTGTTTGCAAACTCTGCCTCAGGTCTGTTTACAGAACCAAAATCTTCCTGCATAAAATGGTGATCTCTGTTCTTTATCCCTAAAACATTAACTCTGAGCCATGCATTTCAACAGCCCTAGAGCCAAGGGTGCCCCCAACCCCTTTGCCACCCCCTGACAAGGCTGTCCCAGGAGCATGGGTACCAGCGGGGACAGGCAGCAGGAGCAAGAGCTCATGGCATGGCAGGGCTCTGCAAAAAGGTGGCACAGGCAGGAGAAAGGGGGGGGGTTCCCTTCTGCACACCCCACATGGAAGGTTCCTCATGCCTGTGGGTGTCAGAGATCAGGGGGTGAAGAGGAAGGGTAAAATAACATTTTCCCTTCACACCCCCTTCTCTACACAACCCCCTGCTTAATTAAGAGCCTGGAGAATCAAACTCCAACATTTTGTATAACAAGGCCACATACAGAGTGCAGTGCCTAACATCTGCTTTACTGATAATTGGCTCAAAGTGGCAACATTTTCAAGATAATGAGCTTCGTATCTGCATTCCAGCCACCTAAACTTCCAGATTAGGAGACGCACTGTAGCTGTTGCACATCAGCTTCTCTCTGGATACAACACTGCCTGTGCCTGCTGTCCCACAACAAAAGTGTGCTGCCCATCAGTGGAGAAGTTAATCAAGTACCTTTTGAAGTCTGGTTGTGTACAGACTCTTTGGATGAAAGATGCTATTTAAATATCAGCTGTCATGATGACGAGAATGATTATTTTGGCCATATTAGTAATAATAAGTAATAGTACTTTTAAAGGTTTTGAAATCTCTCCACAGAACTCAAATGAAAGCTCTAAATACTGCTCATTAGAACGGCTGGCTAAAATGATTTCTTCTAAGGATTTATCTTGTGAAAAACTCTCGTTATTCTGTATGGGAAGTTCTGTCATTTACCCTGAATAGCTGCAGACAACAGTAAACCAGAACTATATGTCATAAACTGTTTAGGACTTTGGCTTCATCTTAATTTTGCAATAAAAGTTAAAAAGAAAAGAAAGTTTTTAGTATTTTCCACAAAGCCCATACACATTTTCCACCAGCTTTACTATCCCTGTTAGCCTTTTACTAGTGGAGATGAGCAAATGGATGCCTTAGAAAAATAGCCCATAAAATTTAGGGGATATGTGTGTGTTCTTTTTGCTCTTTCTCCATATAATTTAGTAATATATGTCACAATGTCATTTAGTAATACAGGTTTTCTTCTGCCTGTATGGCTGCTAGCAGCAGGAAGAGCAGTTCTGATAGCATTTGGAAGATACATCAAATATTCTTTCGACAAGAGAGAGAAAGACAGATAATTTCATCGTTTTGTCCCTAAGAAGACAGAGCTCAGCACAACACATCAAGCCATGCACCAGCCAAGCCTTGCCCACAGCCCCTGGCAGTGAGCAGCACCCGATGTTGTAATGGAGGGCAACATCCCTGCTAAAACAGCATCCTACGCACGACGCACAGGACTTGCCTTTGTACCCATCTTTAAGGCGTCTTTTCTTTAAACTAGAAACTGTGCCACGTCTGGTCAGTAATGCAAACAGAGCTGTGCTGCAAAGCTGCTGAGAACCTGGCTTCCTCTATTGATATAAATCTCATTCCTTTCAAAGTTTTTCTATACTCATGAGAATTCAGAAACCTCCCGCCAAAATCAGCTACTGAGAAAGATCTGTTGCTTTACAGTTCCCAGCAGGTTCATATTTCCCTTTGGCTACTGCTGATGAGCAATGACACTGAAGAAACTTAAAGCAACTATAATTATTCTCTATGCTCTTCTGTTCATACCTGTCCAGCGAGATACAGCAGAGGTGCAGGATTGATGCTGTGGTGAGCAGGACATCAAGGGATGTCCGGACCAGGCAGAACATCTCCCCATAGATCCAGTTGTCCTGAACCAACTCAATGGCTCCAAACGGCATCACCAGCACTGACACCAGCAGGTCCGCAAAGGCAAGGGAAACAATGAAATAATTGGTCTTGATTTTCCTGCAAGGCAGATCACAAAATTAGGGTGGAATAGTTTCAGCGCCGCATCCTTTACATGTGGACAGAGATCTCAGCTCTTGCTCAGGTCTAATTCACTTCATCACACTAAATGGTCCTCTCTAATGCAATCCTCATTTTAATGGTCACTGCCAGCTTGTTCCTGGGTTTTACAGCTTAATATCCACCATCTTCCCTGCATAAACACATCCTTCTGCTCACACAGAAGAGGCAAATAGATGCTCACAGGCCTCTGCGTGTGGCTCAGCCTCACAGCTTGTATTGGAGAGTTTGGGTTGGAAGAGGGGAACTTTATTTCAACTTGTAAATTGAGAAAATCCTTCCAGAAAGCGCTGAGAAGAATCAAGACTGAAGCTGTAATTTTAACTTGAAGAGTACTTTTTAAATCATAACAATAAAATAGAATTAAATCCATTAAAAATCCCACGCAGAATATGAATAGAGGCTGTTGAATATCTCACTCTGCTCCTGCAGCTGGTCTGACAACTCCCAGAGGTAGCAAGCATCGAGACAGGAGTTTTGCCTCTGACACTCCTCCCCCAGCTCACGGGCAGCATTTTGCTAAGCTGCAGCAGTGCAGCACAATGGCTGCAGGACCTTGATCTGCATGGTTTTTCTATGGGCTTATTAGGAAACCTGAGATGGAAAAGGGGTAGAGGCAAAGCTGCTTCTCCAAGGAATTAGCTCTGGTTTTTTCTGATTTATCTGGGTTTTGTACATTGAGGGTGTTAAAAATGTAGAGGATGGATACTAAATTGATCCCACCACCCCAGTAGAAATCCAAGTGGGGATGCACTGAGGTAGTGTGAGTCTGACATTGCAGTGGTGCAATGCACGGACAAAGACACCCCTCATGACAACAGTTTATGCCCTCAGCTGTGGACATGGGCCCTGTTAGATGGGCATTTCACCCTGGCTGGGTGGGCTCACCTGAGCTGCCTGTCCCGGCACACAGCCACCATCACCAGCAGGTTCCCCAGGATGGCCATCAGTATAACGGCGGAGATGAAGGTGAGCAGCACGATCTTCTCCGCAACGCCAAAGCCCTCACTCGAACTGGGGAGCACACAGAAATAGAAGAGAAAACAAAAGAAGCTACAGTGGCACTGGAAGAGGATCACCTGGGCAGCGCTGAGGTACTTGGGAACTTGTAGTTAGTGCGAGAGCAGCATCCCCACACAGCAAGGCAGTCTTTCCACCAGCACCATTAACAAAGAGACTTTGTGTTTGTGGGGAAAGCTGCAAGGCTTGTGTTCATCAGTAGAAAGGGTACAGGAAGAGGATACCCCCAACACCCGTGGCCACCTGCTCTCCCTGTGACAGGTACACCAGCACATACAGTGAGGGAACCAATTTCTAAGGGCTGGAATGAACTGTTCCTGATTTCTGAAAGTCCCTTCCAATTCAGAGCCTCTGGATGAAAACATTTTCATTCTCTTTTCACCTCGATAAATAAAGTTATTTTCTCTGCAGAAGTGTTTCAGTTTTCTTTCGTTTTTCCATTCTTTTCAAGGTTTTCCTCAAGATGAGCGTTTTATACCTTGGATTTTGAAATCTATGTAATCTTTTCCCTTGTTCTCTCTTCTTTTCACTCTGTGCCACTGAACAAAAGGCAGTCTGGCTTTTTTTTCTTTTTAACTTTTCTTTTTCCACAGTTAGTTAGGGAAAAGAAAATGAAGTTTTAAAAGGAATCTAACATCCCTCTACCCTGACACCCATAATTTCTTTCATTTAATGAAGAGAACGAAAAGAACAAGGAAGGATAACACAAACACACAATGTGGACATAATTTAAGTTTGCACTTCTACAAATATCTTGTCAAATGTCTCAAAAAAAGTTGGGTTTTTGAGCCTGCAAAGCAGTGAGGCAATACACAGCATACAATATATAGTGTTCAATTCCTCAAAAATTGGTTTTATTTACAAAATTTTGTGCCACTTTTCTTTTAAAGATATTTCTAATTATGAATCCAGAACAAAATGCATCCTAAACCTTTGCCATCATGTGTAATTTTCCCTATGACTTTACATAGGTGAGAATGGGTGTTTGTTCATATTATCAAGCATAGCCAGCATCATATATCAAGCATCACTGGCATTTAAGAGCAGCACTTGACACTAATTCAGCAGGTAAATTTCTTCACAGCATACAGAGCTGATATTCAGCACCTAGGATAAATGTTGTGAGATTGCGCAGGTAACTGAGAGATTGAACTGTTACTCTGATTTACTTTGGCTTCCTCTGGGGTCACATTTTATTTACTAAATACAGCCCGGACTTTTACACTTTATTTCTCTGAATTTTCCTGATTTTGGCAAAGCTAAAAAAGATTAGAGACTGCTGAAATCCTGCTTCCACTACCTGCACCATGTTAATAAGCTTCTAGCAACTGACCTCACCCTGAGCCTGCACTGTAGAACACCCACTTAATCATAATCTCAATTTTTTGTCCTAAAAGCATTGCCATTTTGAGTACAACTTTTTTTACCCACTGCCCTTTGCACCAGTAGGTCAGATTGCAGCCTGCTGAGGCTGAACTCTTCATACTGAGTATGAACAATATCTTATGAATTTCTTGATTTTAAATGTTTTACAAAGATATACATCACTGGGAGAGAGATGAGGATGTTTATTTATAAGGATAGCAAAAAGTCTCTTCGCGCTGCCAGGCACGTGGCCTTGTGAAGGTAGACTGCAGGGGTACCAGGAGAGGAAGTATGGGTGGCTAAGGGTGAAGGGTATCAGGTAAGGAACTGGGTTTTGTCGTGTATTGGAACGAATGATCCCAGACCAGAGGTAAAGGCATCACTGCTTCTTTTGCCCTGCTTTTTATCAGTGCAAATGTCAGTAAACACAGTCCTGCTTAAGAAGGAAGGTTATGCTGAAGGAGTCAGACATAGCCATGGGTTTTCACCCAGTAAGACACTTATTTTTGTGCAAGTCAATTATAGATGCTAAGATAGGAGAAAGGCAAAGCCAAGATGTGTTTCTGTTTAGAATCTGAAAGTTTGCGCTTAATTAGAAAGAGTTGTCTGCTGAACTTGGCACAACTTCAGTGAGGGCAGTTAAACGCTCCAAGAACCTGGTAGCTCCAGGCAAATACTTCAGTGCATTCAGAAATGTTGACAAGGCTCTGTCCGAACTAAATGTGTCTTTCTCAGTTTTTACGGGAGAGCATTGCTTCCTGACACCTTGGCTCATTAGTTCTTGGACAACTCTTGCAACAAGTGAGTTTTGTGCCTGTAGTTCTTGCAATTACACTGCAACTGCTGCCTGCAATTTGCCTACACTGGCCCAGTCATACTTACTCTCATCTGACCACATAAAATTCCTATTGATCAAAAGGAAGTGTATAATCCATCATTCTGACAGCGGCCTGTAGGAAACGAAATACGTACACACATATAGCAGCACCTCCCTTGAATGCTGTCTCATGCTGCAAAGGTCTGCACCACAGCAGGCTTGTGTTTAACAACTTGTGAAGGATTCTTTTGCCTTCTTGTCTGGTCTGTCTTTTGAAGTCTCAGTACATGGTGAACACTATCTCTGGGCAGCTTGCTTTCTTGGTCTCACAGTAACATGCTAAATGCAAAATCAAGCAAATGGCATCAGCTTCTGTGCTGCTTAATCACCAGTGAGCACCCTGAATGCCATACAGACATTATTTCCTCAAAACTAAGGGTAATTGGCATCTAATTCCTTATTCTAACACTGAAATTCCAAGCCACCCTAAAGAACTGGTGACATGGCTGTTCCTAGAATAGGTGTCCCTCCTTCCCCCTGCTAGAAATCACTCTCCCTCTTTCCCAGCCATCCCCACATACAGCTGATTTGCAAGACCTTATTTTCCTCAGAAGTAAATCCTGCACTGAAGATTTTGGGAGGCAGGAAGGTGAGAGCTGCTGACACATGAACCTGCACTGTAGCCAAGTCCTTTGGAAAAGGATGAGCGGCCAGGAGCGGGTCCTTCCCTGTGGGCACCATGCACAACAGATGCACAAGGTGATTCTCCTCTGCTGGAGGTGCACACATGGCTCTGGGACCACCGCTTGCCCTATTCCTGCAGGTCACTGCTGCACAGCTGGGGAAGGTCAGACACCTGCCAAGCATCAGTATTTTGAGCACAACTGAATGCCACAGGCTTCGTTAATAATGTTCATTAGCAGAAGACACCACAAAAATTAAAGTGAAATGGAAAAGAACTTCAAAGGCAGTTTTCAGCCACAGGCCTTCTAGTTGGGTACCAGGTGGGATGAAGAGCCTCAGGAACAATGAGGATGCTGGGATCAAAGGCACCTTTACTGCCAAGCTGTAATTGTACCTGTCTAAATAAGCCTTCACAATAGGCTAACATTGCTTTGTGGCTGCATCTGTGAAACAAAATGTCAAACCACACCGAACAGTGCCATACAAAAGATGTTCCTTGTCCTCCTGAGTGAGTATGGGCGCACACACACATGCTGGCACAGTAGTATGGAGGATGATGATGGTTTAGTTTATACAGAGCCAGGCTGAGTTAGATTTATAGTTTGTCTTATCTACCTTTGCCCATCCTTCTGCTGTCCCTAAACAATTCTCATCATTGCTTTATTTGAGCACCTTGCAGCTCCACTGTGCAGCATGTACAGAGGGGGAGCAACACCTCCCTCATCCCCAAACCCTGCCAGGGAAGTGAGCTGGCCATCAGCTGTAGATGGGGCTTCTTACTCAACTATGCAGTGCCCTGGGAGGGGGTTGGCACTGAGGCACATGTCACCAGCTGCTGCCCTGCTCAAAGACTGAGGGGTGCTTCAGCTTCAGCCAGTGTACACAGGCACCCCTGCCCTGAAAGCACAGGCATCCTGTTCTGCATCATTTGACTTGGCCGGCCACAGCCTGGGCTCTGAACAGAGACCAGCAGGTCAGGAACACACACTGACACACTTGTCAATGAAGCATTTGCTGTGATAATAGTTTCGGAAGTGTTTGGGAGATTTCTCCAAAGAGTGTTTTTCTCATGCCATGTTGCATTGTTCCCCTGGGGAACATTAAAGAGGCATATGCATCACTGGGGGTGCAGGAAGGATGTTCATCAGGGCTGTGTTTCTATACATCTGCCTTATAAATAATCTATCAAGAAGTAAGAATATTTGTTAATTATTCAGTCCAGTAATTCAAAGCTGTAAATAATGGAAGAAGTGGATATTGCTGTAAATTAAAATCAATGGTTTGCATAACACCTTTTATCAAATCTGAGCACTCTGGCTTCCAAGCGTGCTTCCCTGTTTAATAAAGCAGAGATTGATGGGTTTGCTATTATGAGGAAATGAGATTCAGACAAAATGATTGTTGGTTAGTAGGAATAAAGAAATCACTTAAGGAAAAAGGTGAAATACCGACGTGGAATGAATGCTTAAAACCCATACGTGGACATATTTAAAAGGATCTTCTGTAAAGTCATTAAAATGATTAAAACAAGTGTAATTATTTTTTGAAGCTCAGTTTCTACTTTCCTGTAAACACCCCAACTTTTCTAAATGACCTCAAGTGCTTTTGCATATTTTATGCAGCAATTAAACCACACACATAGGTCATGTTGGTAAGACCATGTACGATGCTCCTCTGGTTTTCATTACACGTCACACCCTGACCTCTCTGCACTGCCACAGGAAAAAACCTCACTAATAAACAGCTCAGTGCACCTTGGGCACTGCACAGACTACTCCTGCGGGAGTGAAAGATGGAAAAGAGAGTGAAGGTTGAACAAGTAAGACTTGGCTTTTGGGGGCAGAGAAGCACAGCTGATACAAAGGAGGATGGATGGCTCATTTCCAAACTGGAGAGGAATAGCTCTGTCTGCAGAGGTAACCTGGGGGAGCATCTCCTGGAAGTAGCTAGGGACCATAGTGAGCACTTCATAACAAGGGATGCGTGTAATCATCAGTGAAGGAGATTAAAAGTATTGGAGCAGTGGGAGCATAGAAAAGAGCTTTCTTGATTTAACAGTGCTCTCAGTGTATAGGGAATACATGGAAGAGTTGGTCTGCTTTGTTTTCAACTAAGGCATGGCTTTTCCTTCTGTAACTCCAGCTGACATCTGTAAATCTGTCTGACATCATGTGGTCTTCAACCACAAATAAGCTGTCATTTCCTTCTTCTCCTTTCTACTCCCCTGATTATTCCTACGCATAAAATCAGAGGCTGAGTGTTAAACACTTAAAAATCAAGATATGTTATTTTATGAGTAAACCTAATAACGCATGTCTCAGTATAGAAACATGACAATAGGGAAGATATTATTTGATCTATGGCTTTCCATCTGTTATCATATTCTTTTGTACTGCCACCTAAAAATATTAATCATAAGTCAGCATTAATCCAGAAGCATGTAATTTCTTTTAGTGACTTCAAATGCTACATTGCCTGTGCCGCTTCACTTCAGACTGTGCAGATGGCAGGACAACTTCTAACAGATTCAAATAAATTATGTACTTCACTTCTGTTTTAGAAACAGATTGAAATTAATTTGAGTATTGACAAGCCAGAAATAAACAGCATTCCACATATCAAAATAACTCAGTCATATGGTTAGTTTGAGTGCTTTTTTTTTAACCAAATAAATTGCAGTGGTGGGGTGGATGGGAGGGGATGAGGTTTTCTCCTTTTATACTGGTTTGAAACAAAACTACTGATAACATCACTGATCCCGCACCTCCACTCCTACATATCTCCTGGAGGTTGAATGCTACAGCACTCCAAGAATTAAGTGTTTTAAGCAGGTGATAATACTGATCAAAATCAATTGTCAAGATGAAGCAAAGAAGACAGGCTATTTAAATGTTGTAAATTTGCCATGTGTGGGCTGTGCAGTCAATCAGTACGTGCCAGGGGCACTCTCCCATTCGGGAGTGGGTGCACACTGCAGCCTCGGGACCCCAGGAGACATCGGGGCATGAGCTATGGCTCCAGCCCTGAAAACTCCCCAGGCTGTGAGACTGCCCAGATTCTGGCTGACAGGCAAGGCAATAAGGGGGTCCAAGTGCCAAACCCAGAAAAAAAGCAAGCTTTCTGCTGGTCCACACCATTTCTTTAGCTTACACTAGCAGAAGTTTTTACCTTTTCTAGATGGAAATTGGACGTGGGGCTGAAAGGTCCTGAACAATGAGATACTTTATCATCATCTTCATACAGGTGAAGGTCTGAGACTGAGGAAGGGAGACATTACATGGGTAATGTGTGACAGAGGTAGGAGAGAAAGCCAGACCTAGCGAGTCTCACCTCTGTGCCCAGCAAATTCTTGGAGCAGATTCTCCTGGAAAGCATGCTAAGGCACATGAAAAACAATGAGGTGGTTGGTGTCAGCCAGCATGGTTTCACTAAGGGTAAATCCTGTCTGATCAATTTGGTGGCCTTCTGTGATGGGGCTACAGAACTGATGGACAGCGGCAGAGCAGTTGACGTCATCTACCTGGACTTGTGCAAAGCGTTTGACACTGTCCCACACGACCTCCTTGTCTCTAAACTGGAGAGATATCAATTTGACAGATGGAGCACTCAGTGGATAAAGAACTGGCTGTATGGCCTCACGCAAAGAGCTGTGGTAAACGGCTCAATGTCCAGTTGGAGA
>NW_009924891.1:0-3741 GCF_000696875.1 Nestor notabilis | reverse complement strand
TTCCAACCCTAACTATTCTATGATTCTAGTAAGAGATTCAACCTTTCTGATTTTATGGCTATGGTTTTAGGAATCTAATTAGTAAATGGGAGTCCTACAACAGCCATCTCTGGTATAATCACAGCAAGAAGGGATAGAGGTCAGACATAAGAAAGAGACAACTGGGCAGAACTGCTCCAAAAATCCTTAGTAAGACACCTGCCTTGCTCTAGTAGCACCTATGCCTCAGGAACTCCTAGGAACCTATCACTTGACATAAATACAGTACTGTATCTGCTACATTGCAGATATTCTACAGATGCTCTAGCTGGACTGCAAATACATAGGAAGAAAATCCAGCTGCATTTATATTACCCACTGTGCTTTGCTCATAACACACTTAAGTTACCAATTTGATTATTTATTTTTAACATGCCTTTTGCATATTCATCTGCTGTTAGATTTGATACTGGCTCATAAGTGGATTCCTCTAACTATATTCAGAATCTCCATTTGTTGGAAAGCTAGCATTTAACATACTCACGTAACAATCCATGTACTTAAAGCCACGGTTTCCAATTTTTTTTTCAAAAGAAAATACTGATCTGAATTGTAGTTTGAGCTATTGAATGGTATACAGCTACAAGATATAAATAGTCAAGATAAAGTAGCTGTACTTTGATGTGTCAAGCTACTGTTTAATTCTAGTAAACACTCCAGATCTAGTTTTTAAGGGTACTGAATTCAAGTGAAAGCCTCCTCCAAGATTATCTGGAGATCATTTGTCTACCTCACTAACCAAAAAATATGAAACTCTAGGAAAAAGATTTTAAAAGAAAACTCAGTAACTATATACACTTGAAAAGAGTAATTTCTCTTAGGGGATGGGAACACATAATATGGCAGAAAAATGTTTCTAGAAAGTTACTTTAAATAAAGATATGTATCTCACAGCCTTAATGCCACCACAAAGTCCAGCAGAAATTCAGTTAAGTGCAACAAGAAGAATGTATTTGTCCCCCATCAGCAGTTTCCATCACCCAAATATTTCACACTATAGAGGAATAGCAGGAACACTCACATAGTCACAGGACCCTCTTATAAGGGCTGCAATAGAGAACACAAGGCTATTATTTGCTTTATCCTTCCCAAAACACTCAGGAAGTAGTTTTAGAAAGTAAAGGAATGACCTACTAGGATGTATCATACCTTTATGAAAGTGAACTAGGGTAGCTACAAGAGTTACACCCAAGTATTTCATGATGTCACATGAACCACAGTTTTTGTTGTTTCTTTTTAATCTCCCTGTTTGATAGATTATGTAGAGAAGTTTGACCAGGTTCAGATGCACTAGCTCAACCGCTAACTTGGTTGACGTATCCCAGATTCAGCCTAAGAGCAGCCTAACCACACATACTGTTACACCAACACACAAATGCTGTTACACCAACAGTTTAATCCACTGCAAAATACATCGCAATGTTGGCACAACACAAGAATAGGTGAATTGTACAAGACCTTATGGATTGAAACAATCTGATGATAAGCAGGGCATAAACAACAATGCAACTTTACAGTCATCTGGGTCCAGTCCAAAGCCTGCCAAACGTAATGGAAAACAAGCCCCGTATGTAACACATAAAGAGTAAAAAACACTGGCAACACTTACCCTTATGATCTGGCTATAAGTACTCAAGAAAAATATCCACTATCCTATCCTAATTATCATCACATTAGTTCACTGTTACCTAACTTGAGATATGTACAATACTTTTTCTCAGAACAATGGTTTTTAGGACACAACTGTGAAGACACAAGATGTCAGCCAAAAAAACACTTAATTTTTCAGAAAGTAGTGCCAAACTCACTGCCACAGCTAGATATGAGTAAGCTCATTGCAAAAGGAAATTCCCTCCATGCAGTTTTACTGGAGACAGTCTGTCTCTGTTTTAAGACCCCTGTTACCCCATGCCATCCTCTCTGCACCCTTGAGGCCTACAAAGTGACGCACTAACAGTTACCACCAACGGCAGGGGATTTTTCTCTTCAGCCTAAAAGCCAACAGAAAGCTCCTACAGCTCAGCATAGGAAACTACTTTTGGATAAGGTGGGTGCTTAGGAAGACAAAAGTGTTACAAAAACCAGGACAAAGTTGTGCTTTACCTATCACCAAGTCACAGCCCAAGCTCCTGTCAGATCAAGCCAAACGACTGCTCTCCTGGTTAAGGGCAAATTCCTTTTAAGTTCAGCTTCTATCTGAAGCACACCATAAGTATTTCCTTTGCCATCCTTGTCCTTGCTCATCAGTGCTACCATTGTTTGTTGCTAGTTCCTTCCGTGCATCATAAGTGAAACAGGTCAATAATATTTTCCACAGCCACACAACAGACTTCTGGGCTTAAGGAAATTAAGTACCCAATTCCAGTTAAAAATAAAAAGGCAAGGTTCATTCGAACAAGCAAGCTCCATAAAGCCTTTTTAATGATATAATTCTAACAAGAGATAAATAAGAACATCAAATATTAAGCTATTAGATAACAAACTACACCCACAAAAACAATTAAAACAAAAACAGACCTTCAAGACTGTTCGAAAGAAACTTAAAGAACCAATGCTACAATAACTCTACAGGCCTTTACTAAGGAACAAAACAAGCTTGAGCAAACACCTCAACCCCACAGAACTCCCTGTCTTACAATCCTAAAGGGCACCTTACCCAGGTACAGTTTCTATCACTTTCCCTGCCTGCCTTGGCAAACCCAGAACAACTGAGATAGCAGGCTTGTTTCTACTTAAAGCTCTTCCCATTTCTTTATCAAGATTTAACCAGTAAGAGTTTAGTTTCTCTTACTGATGGTCTGGTTATTTTCCTCACAGCAACAGTGCTGCTCTGTGCCCAGAAAAGGTAACATGCAATAGTGTTTGAAAGAACAAAGTTTTAGAAACTTTTATTCAGGCTTAGGACAGCTAAGGAAGTAGTTTAATGAACGGCATTACAAAAAATAATAGTAAAACAAATATAACTTTTAAACTAAAATTTATCCTGTTAAGCACCAATAAAGGCTAAACTCTCCCTCTGCTTTACTGGTGTTTTTAATATATTGTATCTTAATTTATATAGTACGCTGTCGGTATCTAAGCACTAATGGAGAAATTAATGTAAACTATGATTTACTAATTCTATGTATTAAAAGAATAGTTTGGTTGAAAGTGACCTACACATAGCACTTTAAAGATACAGTTATGTCAAGACTTCTAGTCTTTAATGTGAGTATTTCTTATTTTTGGAGTAAGCACTTGATACGCTCTTACTTCAGCACTGCAAGGAAACTATTCTTTTCCTCCAGTTAATATCATAATGGATTTGGTCTTCAGCGAACTGGTTTATCTTACTCATTCTAGACACCTGTGACTTCCTGATGAGTATGTGGAGCTTGCCTAACTCATCAAGCGAAACCCATAAAATAAGGCAAACAGGAGGTAAATTTCTCTCTCTTATTTAGTATCTGTAAAATGTAGCCTAGAGAATGCTGGGGCATAAAGCTACTTGCCTCTCCATGACCCTCTTTCCCCCGGTATAAACGCCTTGCCCTGCGACAGACCCGCGATGGCGGGTGCGAGGCCCCGCGGGTAGGCGGCACGGCAGCTGAACACAAGGGCACCTCTAAGGCCTGGGCAGGCAACTGGAAGGAGCAACGCCGGCCTTCCGCGTGCGCCCCGTCCGCAGCCTCCGAGGAGACGCCGGCCCGGCCGCGCCGACCC
>NW_009924890.1:0-2424 GCF_000696875.1 Nestor notabilis | reverse complement strand
TGCCAACCGCGGGGCCGCGCAGTGTGAGTGAGCATCGCCCCGCACAGCCGCGGCGGGAGCTGGGGACCGCTCCGGGCTCCCCACACCTCCGGTGGGGGGCGAGGGAGACACTGCGGGTCGTGACAGCTCGCTATTGCCCTGTCTGTGCCTCTGTGTGTGTGTGTGTGTGCCCGGTGTGAGTGCTCACCTCGTTTGAGATGCAGCGATCTCCCCCTACCGGGCTGCTCCTCCGGCTCTGCCAACTGCAAACACAAGATCTAACGCAAGTCAATACACTCAGGATAGATGCTGGGGTTCATGCAGTAGGATGAGGGATGCCTGTAAGGTCAGTCCTGTGTCCACAGAAACAGAGGCAGAGCTTTGCAGAGCTGAGCTCGGAATAAATGTCACCGAGGATCAGAGTTTTGAACACCACTCCTTGTGTGTGTTGATGGGTTTCTGCCCTAAACCAGGGAGCTGCATACTGCAAATTTAATAAAAACTATATTCCATGATAAAAAAGAATCACTTTTTTTTTTTGTTCTTCTAAAGTTTACAGTGAGATGTTCATTATTTATCTCACATCAGTATGTTGTAAATGCAAAGCCTGGACAGTAAGAAGCCTCCTTACCACACACAGCTACTCAGTGTTCTCAGACATCCCAAGGAAGGAGATCGCCCGAGTGTGAGTTAACCACCAGACACACCATTTACTGACGTACAGCACGAAGCCCTAATCCTGAACACAGCTTATTCCTGAATGACATGAGGTTCACAGAGCATCAGAGCTCAAACCATGAGCGTGTTGCTGCAGTGCATCTCCGTGGTGTAGATGAGGTCATAGGGAAGAGAAAAATATTCCTGAAGTCAGTACAGGGGTAGGACGTGGTGAATCATGCTCAATATCTGTAGACTGCAGGCTATAGATGATAATATAATCACACATTAGTAGTTCTGAATGTCTATTGATTTTCTTTTGGAACTGCCTTTAGGAACACTTTTTTCTTTTTTTAAAAGCCTTTATGCTGACCATTATCTGCTCATAAACATATTTTATCCGCTGTAGATACCATTTATCATCCCTTTGGCACTACCTTGCTGCTGTAACACCGGTTGTCCTTGGCCTTTCAGGCTTGATCCTCAGCTCCAGATGTTCCCTAAGACAGAAGTGGGTGGCTGAAATGTCATTTCCCTTAAAAGGAGAAAATCTGAACCTTGTTTAGGTCTCTGTGACCCTGTGGTTTGATTTATATTCGCTAGGAACCTCATGTCTCATGCTCTTAAGTGCCAGATTCAAGCCTCAGAAACATGTGCCTTCCCTCACTTTTCTTCTTCGTCTTTGACACATTTTCATTTGTCTTTTAATTTTTATTTCAATTATTAATTATTTTTAATCATTTTTCTTTTAATGCATGGAAGAATAAATACTTCACTCGGTTTCACCAGGCTGTAGCTGGAGAGGGGGAAATACCTACTTTTCTGGCCTTGGTGAGTTCTGGTTTGCTTTTCATACAGGGGTTTTGAGACCTCCATCTTCTGCGCACGGGTCTTCCCATCCTGTGTTCCCAGCAGAAGCATCTGTCCATCTCCCAGGAGTCCTCGTAGAGAAAGCACAAATTGAGTAAGTAAAAGGACTTAAAAGAGGACTTTTGTACTTCCTCAAATAGCTATCTCCAGCAAGATGAAGTCCTGGATGTCTGAACTGACGTTTAGCTGCCTAAATTGCACTAATGATGTTCAAGGGTCTCAGAGAAGAAGCTGAGCAAGCAGGATGGTTCTGCACAGCCACAGTCCCCCAGGAGGCTTAGCTGTTCTCCTAAAATACATTGCTAGTGCCTTGTTCCTGTGGCTCTTTGCCATCATACCTTTTTGCTTCTTTTCTGATCTTTCCATACGGCTGTCCCCAATCCTGCTTCTCTATCCGTGTCTTTTCTGTGCAGAGAAAATAATGGAGAGAATAACACCTTCTCTTTCAGGAAGGGCTGCTGTGAATTTAGGGATCGCAGTCGGCATTAGAGATGTCAGCAAGGTAGGTTTTGGAACTGAGGGTCTTTATCCTGGGTCCGAGCTGGGCTGCCCTTGGTGAGAGCAGATGGAGTTTTAACACACACACACATGCACATACAGAGTCTTGCTGTCCTGATGACAACCTTAGGAAGATGGGCAGCAGTGCTGGGTTAACAACGGGGTACTTTTACTTGCGTTGTGAAGACCACCGCACCGAAACCGGGACTCGGTGGGGTCCCCATCCAAACTCTGCGTCTCACTTCGCCCGAAGGAGCTGTGCCATCAGCCCGGCTACTCACCAACGTGTTTTTATTAACTTTTAACGCCGCTGGGCCGCAGTGAATGAGGCAAAGCCCGGCAGCAGCACCACGCACCGCTGCAGCGGTGCCGGCTCCGGGATGGGCTGTCCGACAGCTTCACACCCGGGCAAACCAGGCG
>NW_009924889.1:32817-41476 GCF_000696875.1 Nestor notabilis | reverse complement strand
TTGCCGGCTGGGTTTGAACCACGACAAGCTTGAATCCTCATGTTTTGTCTCCTCCCCTCCCCCCGCCATGAACTTTCCTTTGGGACCTCTTCCCCAGCATTGTAAATCCACCAATTTTAATTTCCAACTCAACATAGTGGCATTTTCCTTACGTATTCCTACAAAGTGTTGATATCTGGACAAACTGGCATGAATACTCAAAAAATTCAAATATGACATTAACCATGGCTTTCAGTGAATCTTAGACACTGTTTGCTCCTTGCAGCCTTCTTGGACATGCAATATCACTTTTACCATAACTCCCCTCCCACTGTCCTTTAGTAGTTTAGTGGAGTTTTTATGGTTCTTCTAACATCTTAGGAAAGCGTACAAAGGCATGATTGTCCCTAGAGGTATTTTAATATGCATAGCTCCCTTTTCCTGAAAATCCACCTTCTCTTCCATTTCAGAATGGAAGGAAATTTAATTCCTTCTCTGAGTCTTCTTCTTTCTGTGAAAATTTTATGTCCTATTTCTATCATGGCAAATTCATTTTCCTTTTATCTTACGTAAAATAGAAGCAACTGGGGTTTCCCAGCTGATAACGTGAAAGTTAGGTACTTGTCGAGCAGCACTCAGAACCTGATCAAATTAAGTCTGCCCAACCCATGCTTCTAGACCTGTGTGATTTTCATGGCAAGGGAGGCAGATATTAGGAAGCTGTTTTAACTGTGTTATTAATGAGGCCTTTCTGCATTAATTAGAAAATTTGTACTGTTAGACCCTTAAAATATTAATCTGACTGTCAGTAACACAGGTAAGTGTGTAAATGTTGAGAGTATCATCAAAGCAAACATGAGTGTACCTACACCAAGTTTCTAGCCAGAAGCATTGAGGAGCAATGTCAAAGCTTGTTCATTTGTGATATTTACAGCAAATGAAAGGCTGGATTCATCAGTCTAAACAATGACAGGTAGATGTCTGAGCTACCTGTCCCAACTTCATAGTTATTGAAGAGGAAGAAACACATATCAATGTATGATGCCTGGTCTGTTCCTGAGGTTGATGTTTAAAACAGATCAAACGAGTAATACCCTGAAAGAGGATATTTCTTTCCCTGGACTAGGCTAGTTCAGATGTAGCTGTCTGTCCTACAGACCTCTAAAGTTAGATGAGGTGAATCTTGTCCTAAATTCTTTGCTAATAAAGGCAATTAGAAAGAATCTATATATATTTATGTGTGTATTTTTGAGCATTTTGCAATTAACCCTGTACTTTGCAACTTCGATATACTTTTTTACATGTAGTTTTGGTAAGTAGTCTTCCTGTGAAAATAGTAAGAAAGCACACAGGCACGTAGGGATTATTTCAGTCTGTTGTTAACATTTCATGTAAACTCAATGCTCCTTTGTTTAATAAGAGTCATAGCCTGAATAACAATCATAAACTTGTACTTTTGAGGCTTGACTGGGAGGATGAGAGATATTTACCGCTGAGCATCCGGCACATCATGAGAGGAATCGGGAACACTACTGTTTTTTTCCCCTTTTTTTGAGAGAATAAAAAAAGAGAGCAGTGCTGAAGTTCATCCCATTGCCTTTATTACTTTACCACCATTCAAGTACAATGAGAAAGGCCAAAAAGCTTGCATGACAACCGGAGTGGGTAATACATGAATAGGAAGTCTAGTTTCTTTACTTCTCTATGACAGAGCTGAACAGTAGGCTGGGGAGATTTGGGGCTTTTTTTCCCCTGTTGTTTTTATCCTTCTTTTTCCTGATTCTATTCTTCTATGTAACTTCTGTCAGACAAATCACCCAGGGAACAAAGGTTTCCTACAAGTGTCACTCATTTTGTGCTGACATTTACCAAGAAGTCAAGATTCTACCTGATGTATATATTCCATATAATAAATATTTGAGAAATAGTGTATGTACAGCATGTATTTCTGGTCCCTTTTAAATGCATATCAAATTCCATAGTAATTCCAATACTGTTTTTCCCCTGCAATTAGTATTTTGTTTTTATTCTGTAAGTTTTTGGAGGTTCTCTTTTTATTATAAAAGTAATTTACATAGGTGGTATTATGCCTTTCTTTTTTTAGCAGCTCAGTACTCTGTAAAGGCTTTGGTGTGCAAATGTACTAAAAATTAATAATGAATGACTAAATTTACATTATTTATTTGTGCCACAACAACATAGGTAGGAAACTTCTCTCTATTTCCTTGGATACCTCAGGAATTGCTTCTAGAGCTTCTCTTAGTTTTGTTGGATGTAATTCATAGCTTTGCGGCACTATCTGAGCAAGACCATAATGAACATTTATTCTCCTCAATTTAAAGTGAACTTGACTGTCAATGTTAACTTTGTGTGCAGGGAACAGGATGATTTACCAGTTGTTCTGAAGAGAAAAGTTAACTGTGCTGACATTGTTAGTGTAATAGTTTCTGGCCTTTGCAAGATGAATTTAAAAGAGTAAATGAAGGAGTATGAAATTGTTAAGAGTTTTTGATTTTTTTTCGTAAGTTTCTGTGTGTTTTCAAATTGCATATCAGATAGGATATGATAACCTTAGATATTTGAAGTTGACTTGAAGAGGTGTTAATGAGCAGTAGGCTTTCAAAATCTTAAAACCCCTTTTTGGTAAAGGTCTTAAACCTTCTACAAGGCAACCATTTGCCTCAGTCTTTAAAATACGGAGGTTTGCACATGCACATTGAAGCACTGAAGTCAGCTACCTGCTGGCTTCTCTCCTTAAATAACCATTTCAAATCTTTTCTGAAGTGATGCTGCAAGATGTACTGCTTATGTTCATAAAAACTAGTGAGTAAGATGTGAATTGATTTCTGCTATCTATTTGGTTTTTAATTGGAATTGTTACAAGGGAACATATACACAGATGTGAGAGGTCCCCCCCTACAAAAAAAAAAAGAAAGGAGGGGGGGAGAGTTAAAAAAAGCCCTTACGTAGCTGACAGCCCAACAACTTTGCATATGTGTGTTAACAGGAGAATGCGCTGTGTTTAGGATGAATGGAGAAGTGGGCCTAAATGACTTTCAGATTAGCTGGAACAGATGGAAGGGTCACAGTTGAACAACTTTACACAGCAACATAAAGGCAATGTTCAAGTGGAGTTCATTGCCTCTGACAGATACTGTCAATCAACCCGGGGACTCTCAGTTAACCAGCAGCCTGTCCTTTTAAGGATTAAATTAAAGAAAAAGACGAATTGTGAGGCGATGACTGGAGTTTATCTGGTCTGTGTCAGGCATAAACTCCACCCCGAGTGACCAGCATTTTCAAGTCAGGCACAATAGGTTGGGGGTGTTTTGAAGACAAGTGAGTTACAGGCCACATTGAGAGGCAGGACTATGATATCGTTTCTGCGAATGTGTAACCTTTTAAAGGCTGTAAGTCAGGTTTTGGTAGCCAAAAACTCTTGCTGATATCCTATGTGTCAAAAATGAAAACACCCCAGACAGTATAAAACAGATTAGCTCAGCAAGAGGCAGATGTGTTCAATGGGGAGGGTGGGGGTGGGTGTAGACACGGAAGATGGAAAGAGCTTCTTAGGGTGAAAACTGGCACCTAAAAATGCTTTACCTCTTAGTTTCTCAGAATCAGATGCTGACGTGCGCACTGAGACATCCTTTCTTTCCTCCTTTTCAAAGGAGACAAATGGAGCAATCAAGGTCCCCTCAATATATGTGAGAGTATATTCAGAAGCATAATCTGTTTATACAGCTTCCTCTAGTGCAGTGAAAAAGAAAAGTTACAAAAACAACAGCAGATGAAACGTAGCAAGAATAATTTCTAGCAAATGAAGATAGAAGTTGCACAGTTTGCATCTTCTGTCTGGAAAGGCTCTTCCAGACATTGAGTCTTTTTCCCACAACATCCTGTGGTATTTCACTTGTCCAGATGAATCTGTAGGCTCAAGGCAGGAAACCAGGACTTGATGAGATGGGTTATATTATTTATATGATCCTTGATTGTAGCCCTAAGTGTTTGTGAAAGAAGTATTCAGCTCTGAGACACATGATCCTAGCTGTATCCCCGGCAGCTGGCTCACTCACAAGAACTATATTAAAGCAGAGATCCAGACCTTACATATCCTTATAGACGAATCAGCTGCACCTTCTTCACTGATAGTTGTATTCCATAAAATAATAGTTTAGCAACAAAATTCTTGGTGTTTTACTACACAGCTAGGCCAAAATCGCGTTTCTTCTTATCATTCCTATAAGTACTCCTTGTTGCATCTCAAGTGTTATGGAATCAAGAGCAGAAGCTGATGTGCTTTCCTCACTAGGATCACTGGGGGAATAACAGATTTGATCATCAAATCTGAAACGTCAAAGAAGTTCTTAAAAGTTACCAGTTTTATTACCAGAGCTAAATTACCAGTCGATAGTCTGTGTCAGCAACTGCTTCAGCTCTTCCTGCATTTCTTGGCTATTCCTTTTGAATTGACTCTAGTGGCTGGTGATGTGCTAGATGACTGTTTGCTTTGTTTTGCACTGAAGACAGTGCCAGTGCTTTTAATCTCTTTTTGGAAGGAAACCAGTCATCTGTTTTCCATCAACAAATCATTGCTCTTTTGCAAGTATTGCAAATCTTTTGAAAATGCAGGAATTAAAAATAGGAGAATGGTAGGGCTTATTCTTCTGAAGGCATGCACACCTTGCTGCTGTTAGAGATGAGATGTTGGGTTGGTTAGACTGGCTAATCCAGATGTGCACTCTTACAGCAAGATAGGGGCCTGAGAAGCAAAAGCACCTGACAGGGCACATGTCAACATAGTCTAAGCCTTGCAGATAGTGCTGCAATAAAAAAAACAGATCTATAAATCTTGGTATCACACCACTTACCAGCACATCAGGCATTTCCCACTGGCAGCTCGGAGTGCCACTGGGTAACTAGCTGTTAGTAGTATCTCGTTTGCTCCTACTCTGCAGGGACTGCCTGTAAAACTTTGTCAAATTTCTTCAAGGGAAAACTGAGTTTTCCCCATTTTTCAGGTGGAAAACGATTTTTCACTGAAGAAAAATCAACATTTTATTTTCCTGGGGAATTTTTAGTTCTCAAATTTGCTCTAATTTGAGACTTAAGTTTATTGACTCACAGCTCCACCCTTTAACTTGTACATTTTCTTTCTTAAAAAGTTTAAAATCTTTCATAAGTGAACTACTGATGTTTGTTAATGGTAGTGAAGAACTATTATTCTGTAGCAGACAAACATTCATTTATGCTCCTCTAAATTATTCTTATAATTTTTCTTATGATCACTGTTTAGCCTTTATTAATGAAATCAAGAGTTATAATGTATAGGTAGCGTGTATGACGTATTAAAAATTGCCTGATTAAAAAATGAAAAGAAAAACCCAAACGAGCTTGAATATATTTCACAACAGTTGGCAATAACCATGCTATTGTAATTGTAATATATTACAGGAGATGTTATTGTTTAATTGTGGAAGTCAGGAAAACTTATGTTTTTATCTCTGTAGAGCACTGAAAAATGCATATTAGTCTTTTTTATCTTCCTTTGACTGCTGAAGCACTGCAGAAGATACCAACAATGCAGAAAATGGCTTGAGTAATGAAGTCAGATTCTACACACATAGATTTTCTTCATGGCTGTGTCTGGAAGAAGAGGGAGATCTAGGATTAGTATGTCTTCTCCTGTTCTATGGAGTTGGACTTCTTGTTTGGCAAGCCATGGTTCTTTCCATTTGCCACCATATTAAAACACAAAGCCTTTTTTTAAGTCTGGAAACCATGAATGTCACAATTCAGAAAGGTATTGAAATTGGGTAATTAGTTTTTTTACAATTAATTAGCTACATACAGAATGTCCCCATTAATTTGATGTCTGCCTATTTATAGTGATAACTGATTTCATTAGTGAAGGTTTCCATTGATTTTAATGAAGTTGTGATGACACTCAAGGAGTCTGCCCATCTAGAAAAATATCACATCTTACCTGTGTGTCCCCCTAATTTATTTTGGCATAAACACATTGACTTGAATTATTATTGTCTTGAATTCTTGAGCTTGTTCAAATGGGAATCAACTTTTTTTCTCCCTATAAAGCACATGGAAGTAAATTTGAAAATGATTGCTAAAACAGAGAAGTAGTCAGTGAGCCAGGAGGACAATTTACTGTTCGAAGAACTAATGGGATACATCCCTCTTTTATTCTGCATGACGTTGGCCTTATTAATCAGACAAGCAAGCTTTGAAAACAAACAAACATCCAAACAAAGAATTGCAGAGATAAAGCAAAGCACCCATTTCCCATTTAGATTCCCTGACACAGCATGAAAACAAACCAGGCATGGATTAATAAATAATGCCCAGATACGTCATTTAAGAGCCTCGTGTCAAGTACAAATAAAACCAGGCATGTCAAACATCTCTTTAGATGTTCATTAATGGAACACAGCTCTGCTTTTTTGATATAATCGTGACAACTGGGCAAGATGCTTAACAAATCAACTTTTGTTTGGTCAGAGTTTTAAACCTCACTCTTTTGTATGGCTGCCTGTTTTGTGGTTGGTTGTTGGTTCGTGGTTTGGCTTCTTTTTTTAACAAACTAGGAATTGATTTGAACTGGAGAAGAGCTACCAGATCAACTATATTAGCTGAAGACTTCGTATATTCAATCTTTCATTATGGCTAATGTTTTCCATTCTTTTCTTCTCTTTGCTGTGGGTTAGTGCCTGTCAGAGCACCAGTTCTGTTGTGGACCACAGTGTTAATGCAAGTTGCCTCACATAATGCAGAGCATTGTCTAGCAAGTTGCCACACCAACTCAGCAGATCAAGGAGACATGCAAATGGTCAGGAACACACACAGAGGTTTTCTCCTCACCTAAGAGGATAAGAGCTACAGAGAACTAAGGCAGTGTGTTCATCATTAATGGTGAACTAAAGTGGAAACTTTCTGTATGCCCTACAGAAAGTTTACATTTAAACTTTGCTAAGAAAGCAAACTTCCTTAATCAGTAGAGGGCCACTGAATAAGCACCACAACTTAACAGCTCCATACAGGTGCTCCAGAGAAATCATTAGTATCCCTGAAGCTGAAGGAGGAGGGGTGGAAATCTTTGGGCTAGTAGGCAAAACTGCCTGGGACAAGCTTTGCTGTATGGCTTTAACTTCCAGTGTTATGGGCTCCCCAGCTGTGACACAGGATATTTTGCTGCCATTTTTAACTAACCTAATACAAGCCGCTTTGGGATACTAGAATGAAGAGTGACACGGAATGCAAAATACTATTACATTAATTTAACAAAAAAATATAAATCCGCCTGAAAATCTGACCTTAACTGCATTAGCAGTTAAAAAGAACTTAGCTGTTGAAAGAACTTAGCCTGTTTCTGTGTTACCTTTTGCATTGGATTTCATTCTCTGCTCTGCCACAAGGTGCTATACGACCTAGGGTCAATTACTTTTCCTCCCTGATTTTTGTTCCCACTACCACCTTCATACAGGTGATTTCTAGGCTTTTCAGAGAGCAGGTTGTAAAGAACCTAACAAGACAGGGCTCACATTATCTGCTTCTTAGCACTTAAAATGGTCGTGAGATTAGTGGCAATGATGACAATTAGAAGAGGGAGAGTAATTAGAAACCAAGTTGTCCCTGCAGGTGTAAAATGGCCTTTGAGGATCTTTGAGGTTTTTGCATGGGATCTGATTTAAGTTTTGACTGCTACACAAGCCATATGGCTTGCTCCATATCCTGACTGCAACGTTGTTAAAACTGTAGTTCCCTTTGAAGAGACAAAGTCCAGACTGTATGTTTCAAAGTTCTTCCAGTGATTCAAAGAGGCAAATGACTTTATGCCCAGGGAGAGACCCTGCCAGGGCCTGGAGGGGTTAAGCTCCTCCCGGGAACCCTAATGCATGTCTTAGTGCATGATGTAATGCTGCAGGGAGGGTTTCAGTGACCCCACCTTCCCTCTCTGGGGCCAGCAAACTTCCCCTATGAATTTACTATGTAGATTCAATCAGCAAAACACTAAACTGTTATTAGGCACTTGCATCAACCTCCTGCAAGATGAAGAGAACAATTGCCAGAAAGCATGTTCTCTGGAGGCTGATCGTGCTTGATGCTGGTTTTGAAGCACCCCTTCCCCAGGAAAGGGTTTTCTCACAGTTCAGCCTTCAACCATCCATTTTATTTAGCATTAGGAGCTTCAGTATCTTCTCAGATTGTTGCAGCAACAGATCTGGGCATTCGATGCTGAGGTATCGATTCTGAAAACAATGACTAAAATGTTGCTTTGTCCACTCATTCAGTAGCTGACCTGCAATTAATATTAATTTGTTGAGCACCAGAGTTCTTTTCAATGCCATAGGACACAAAAGAAAATATAGCTCCTGCCCCTGTTAAGAAGAGCTGAGTGTTTTGAAGAGCTGAATGCCAGCCAAAAGAAGTGGAAAAGGAGTTGCAGGATTGATTTCATGGCAAATTAGTGATACCCGTTACATGTAAAATGTAGGTGATCAGAAAACAGATTAAATTATGCAGACATCTCTTTTTTTGTTGGTGACCAGCACTGTGATGCACAGATCTTGCCTTGTCTGTTGTGCCTCTAATCTCTTTGGTCGAACACCTTTTACATGTTTAACTGTGGTTGACTAGTGATTGGTTGCCAGGATTTGAAATATTA
>NW_009924889.1:0-27500 GCF_000696875.1 Nestor notabilis | reverse complement strand
ACAGAGCATGTGGTGTTCCTGTGGCTAATGAATTGTAAAGCAAAGCCAGGAGCTGGAAACATGCAGAAACTCCTCACTGCGGGGATATTTGGCACCATTGTGTGCCTGTGTGGCTGAGACAATGGGAACAATTTTATGCTAATCAGCGGAAATAAAATGTGACATTTTAGTACAAGAGAAATTAGCTGACACCAGCACTTGAATTTTTCTAAGCAGAAGTCTTGGTCTGTGGGTTATCAAAGTGGGTAATGTTGTGAGGCACTTCAAACCTAATACAAGTTCTGGCAACTGGAACATGTGCTTCTTTATTTTTCCCTATTTATTCTTTTTGGCAGCTAGAACATGTGCAACTTCTCTATATTCCCTATTTGTTTAGTTGGGTTTTTTCTTTCTGGCTTTACTATTTTAAGATATGCAAACTATGTCTTGCTAACTTATTTTTTCTTTGGATGGAAGGATCTACTACTCTCACATGCCTAGGTTAAGTGTCCTGCTTAAGGGTACTTAAAAGTGATTGATAACAGGTTCTCAGAAAACAAATACAAAATTAGAGGCAGTGGCAGAGAGAGGTCAAAGGCAAAGGGCCAGTGGGGGTGAATGTGGCCAAGTAATAGGAAGTGATAGGCAGAGGATGCTGCATGAATATATGTGTATGGAAAACTTTCTATTGGATTGCCTGTAAGTCTTTTCAGCCAGTTCTGCTGCTAGACCAGAGCTTTTTCTGGACTTTTATAGATAACCCTTAGGTAACACATGTGAAAGTATGTTAAATGAGTACTATACGTTGTTGTACATTGAACATTTTAGAGATACACGCACATACATGCAAAATAATATAGACTTTCTTCCTTGTAACAAAACTTCTGCTTAAAGAAGTAGTAAAGTAAGTAAATAAATGTATTACTTGTTACAATTTTTATAAGCATACAGTTTTAATAGGGATTTATGATTTTGGGAGGCAAAGTAAGCAAGAATCATGGGCTTTTGATGCATTAGAATGGGAGCATGAAGCAAGTTGCATATCGCTGTTTAAATCATGAGTATGCTGGTAGAGAATGAGAATTCTGTGAAAGAGGGTTTTTGTCAAGAGAGAGCAGACCCTGAAGCCCACATAGACAGCTTCAGGGAAATTACCTAATGCACAGTTCTGCTTTTCAGTGTCAAGACGCATAAATTGAACCATGGAGTCACAAAGGATGTAGAGACAGAAATATGGAATGACCTAAAAAATTTGATTAAAGAAGTTAACCACCTTTGTGAAACTGATACTCCCAGGGTCTGCCTCTGGGTAAATATGGTTTGTCTAACAAAGCCTTTCTTGGCTAATTTGCATTAGCTTGTGCTGAAGTGTTTACCACTAGTGATTTTTAGTAGGCCAAATACTGCAGAAGTGCTCTGGTTATTAGTAATTAACTATATCTGAATGTTCAAATGAATGCAGATGTTCAGTCACTAGGCTTGCAGCTCATCCCAGAAAAAGAATCGTAAATAGCTCTTAGAAATGAAAGCTTTTGATGGCAAAAATAAAGGCTGCCTGAGAACACAACACACAGCATGAGAGTGCAGTTTGTAGTGCTGGCATCAAAGAATATGAGTGGAACTGGTGGAAAAAGAGTCTTGAAATATATGAGGCATTTGTGTGTGGTCCACTAGGTTGAAAGGGCTTTTTCCATGGCAGTAGTCAGTATTTTATTTTCTTGCTTTACCAATAAAAGTACTTTTGACTAATTTGTACATGATGAAAAATGCGCTGTGTTAGTAAAATAGAAACAAATTGGCTGCACTAACAAGGAAATATTCTTTAAATGAAAATTCTTGTCCCATGTATTTGATAAACTCTGAGTAGGAGAGGATTTATATCTCTATAGACTATGCCAGCCTGGGTTTTGCAGGATCACAGTTCTGACTGAGGGAAGATAGAGAGAGAGAGGGGGGAGAGAGATCTAACAGCAACCTTGGAAATGGTTTTAAAAATTTCTCCTGGCGGCAAGCTGGGACTGGTGACAGTTTGTCTCTGACACTAGGACAGGACCAATATTAGGCACAGGTGTTATTATATACCATTGGAGATGACATCTTTCAGATGAGAAATACTTAGGCTGCAACCTGGAGTTATTAAAGACCATGTCACGTCCCTCACTCCCCATTAAAAAAATGAATTGTGTCTACCTAATTACTTCTCAAGTGAAATCTTTATTTTGTTGATGTTTTGGTTGACTCGTTCAGGGTTTTGTCCTGTGTGTGAGTAGCTCCAAGTTCTTTAAATGAGGCTCTCTTTGCAGCTCAGATAGCCTTCAGGTGCTGGTGTGATAGACATTATATGAAAAGTGTTCCTCTCAATCCAGCTGAGTTCAGTAGGATCAGAAGTGACAGGCAGGAAATATGTTCATGCTTAGATTTTTATACTGTGAGACTAATATTACTGAGAATTTTCTTAAGTTTCCCATGCAGTAAACCTTGAAGTACATTAGGTGTAACATAGTGTTGCAAAGACGACAGAATATGGCCTTTATACAAGCTAAACTGCAGCTTTTGTGCTTGCTGCTGCATGGACGTGTAGAAAGGACGTGTGTGTGAAGGGTGTAACGATCTGAGGTTTGACTTTGAGGATGGCAAGTTCAGTTATTGCCATTTTTGTTCTATGATGCAGCAAAATCTTTCTGGCCCAGAACTTGATGTAAACTGAGATAAAACTACCTCTGCCTTCCTAAGGTCTGAGTTTTACCCTACAGTCCACACTTTCTAGAATCCAGTAGTGACAGAAGTGGTGCAAGAAAAGGGCCAGGAAAAGAAAGAAATAGGGATAAACACGAAGTTTCCGCATTGCTTCAGTTTTAAATTCAACTCAGCCATCCCTGCTTTCTTACCTTTCAATATTCCACGTTGCTCCCAAGTTTACTTGAACCTAGTACCTCACGTAAAGACCATATGTTAAAGATGAGTCAAGGAACTACTTGCTTCTCCCAACTGCTTAATAGTGAATGTCTGCTGGGCCTCCTTCCCTCTGGAATAACAAGTGATGGATGTGGGTACACAACCACGTGTGCAGGCCTTCTGCATCCTGCTTTGTCAGCACTTGGCTCACTAAAGCAGCTTCTGGTGACCTCAGTGTCCTTCAGTCAAGACCAAGCAAAGCTGTGAAATACAGAACTGAATAGTTTTTATACTTGTGCATGCCATACTGCAGGAGAAGTTATGGGTACAACAACAGAGACTAGGTACAAACTTTCTTCTGTTGGTTCATTACATTGTTATAACTTTTATTTATTTATTTTTTAAGGAACAGCAGAAAATGGATGAGAAATATTTATCTCTTCTCTGTGGTTGATTTTTGTGTGGTAATGAGAAACTGCAAGAGCAATAGTTGACACTTAGAGAAGAATCTCTTTTGACTTAGAGGTATCAAAATACCTTGTGTTCAGTATCATTCTTTTCAGGGCCGCTTCAAGCCTTAAAAGAATTACCACTTTTGCAGACAAATCCAAGTAACATCTGCTCTATGCAACCAGTCAATATTGTGGAAAAGTTCAAAGAATGAAGATCATTAGTAGTGTCAGCTTTACAACCAGAAGGTAATGGCATTGAAGTGAGCAAGTATAATAGCCAACAATACCAGGCTCATTAACCAGTGATTTATCATGATGAAAAGACCTGTTTAACCTTTAGTCTTCACATGCTTTCTGTTTTTAACAAAAAGACCTATTATTTCTAGTTGTCAAGTGATAATTTGTGGGTTGTTAAAGGGATGTATTAAATTATACTTTAAACGATTATACACAATTACACAAATATTGCATTTGCAATGGGATAAGTTGAAGCTAATATGATTTCCCCCCTCCTCCTTTTAACTTTGTTCATGCATTTGAAAATCAAAACAAAGGAATTATAATTAAGGATACCAGTATATATATATGTAGCAGGATACCAATATATATATATATATTAAGGATACCAGTGTGTGACTTGTAAGAAAGTTAAATAAGGTTTGATTTGTGCAGCAAACAACAACATTGTTTCATGAAGCAGCAAAATCCACATAAAATATTTTGATAGCGGCATAGACCAGTGCAGAAAGCTTGTTCTTGCCCATGAATATACAGATGCATGTAGCTGCCTGTCCGGTAAAACCGTGTTTCTTTCAGCTATATGCTGGGACGTGTCATTAATTTAATTATTTTTTCTTGGAAAGCAAGCACTGTTGATTCTAGACAGCTTCTGATGATTGCCATGTAACCTTGCCTATAGCAGATCACCCAACACAGCTTATTCTGACCTACAGTATCCATGACTTGCCAGCAATTAGCCTCTCTGAAAATGTCAGTTCTGCCCAGTTGTGCCAAACTGTATGATGGACTTTGTGATATAGACGAACATCCATCAAGGATGGATGGAAAGACCATGAGACTCATTTCAGATCTAACTGGATCATTTGTGAGCCAATTCAGATTTGCGTTGCAGGGCACTAGGAGCACCATATCATCTTCTATGTAGTTTCATGGGGTTTTTTTAATTATGGATTTGATTCTCTCTCTATTTTTAGCCCAAAGAAGTGGTGAAAGCCCCATTCCTGGCAGCGTTCAAGGCCAGGCTGGATGGGGCTGGAGCAACCTGGTCTAGTAGAAGGTGTCTCTGTCCGTGGCAGGGACCTAGAACTGGATAAGCCTTAAGGTTCCTTTCAACCCAAATCATTCCATGAATCTATAATATAAAGATAAATGTACAAATGATTCAGTAATTCTCCAAGTGTTTCTGTAGACAACGGAATTCTAGATACACTAACTGGCACAAGCAGATAAAATAGAATTATTGTGGACTTCACACCTGTTTTTTACACCTATTCTTTCAATGTTAACCATTCAAATATATTGAGAATTTCATATATAAATTTGAGCAAGTTACTCATCATTTAAGAAGTTAGTAGGAACAGAATGATACTGTTAAACATGGTAGTAGAGAGATAATACGCAATATTCAAAGTGAACAGTCAGGAAGGATTTTTTAATCTATGAGTAGATCTTGTGATTTTACAGTTGGAAGGCAGCTTGGTAATTTGGACAGAGTTGTTCTAACATGTTTTATTTCCCTGAAGATTTATTATTTTGATCTATTCTTCAGAAAATGGCCAGATACACTTTAAAGTACAGATACTCTAGATCTATAGATCTCTAGATATCCTCTGTACAGATATCTGTAGATATTCTCTTCCTATCTTTGCCTACAATGCTAAAATACTGAACTCCATTTTCTGCTGTGAAAGTGTTATATGAATTTTGGGGGAAATTACTAAGAATGTTTCATGGTGATGCTGATCGTCACCTCCTTGGTGATCACTTCTAGGTCTGGATAAACCTTTGGGGATGTACTGCTATCTACCAATTTGGTTGAGAAATAGTCTTGGTTGTTGAGAGAGTATTTGAAAGTCTTGCTGCATTTGGGAAAGTTTGGACTGAAAATACACCATAGTGATCCCTTTTTATCCCATATTTGTGTATTTGTTCATATTTCTAGAGTGCTAGTTTTGGTGTTCTCAATGTGTGAAAGATCAAATCTGTGTCCCTTCTGCAGAGCAACTTCGCAAAGCACCATGGCATAAAAGAATGGAGAGGGTGAGGTGAGCTTCCCTTGTTTCTTGTAGGTGGTGCTTCACTATGTATTAAACAGTAAGATAAGAAATGTAAAATAAGACTTGAAGAACCTCATGATGAGGACACTGGTCTTAGAGGAAAGATACTTCTTATGCTGGCTTCAAAGATCACTGACTGTGCACGATGGACTTGCAGTAATATGAAAGACTGGCAATCCTACAGCATCTGTGTCATCATATATCCTGGTGGTTTTAGTGCTTTCTCTAGAAGCCCATCAGGTCCTTTCAAGAAAGGTAAGGATTGAAACCAGGTCTTCTGAGTGACCTCCTCCTGAAGGGGCTGCAGATGTATGTTACTTGGGATTTCTTTGAACATACACTTTCTCTTTATTATTTTCCTTCCTTTCTTTCTTCTTTTGCTTTTTTCTTTTAAAACAACAACAAAAAAAAACCCAAAAAACAAAACAATGCCAAAACCAAAAAACCAACGTATGCTCATTCCAAAGCATTTAATTTTAGCTGTGAACTTTCTGGTTTTTTTGCTATTTTTCTGCTTTATTTCTGATCAGAAAGCTAAAAACCCCAAGAATGAATTGTATTGTCTCTATCAGTTGAAGTCTACTACTTGTATATTTGAGAGGATCAGGCTCCTAAAACAGTGCTTTTAGTAGGATTAATTCTCAGTACTTTCCCAATGATCTAGTAACAAATGGGAATCCTTCCTTCTTTATCTGTGGTTGCTGCAGGACTCTGCAGTTTGGGTGAAATTTGGGCCTCATGGGAATTTTGCCACTGACAATTACAGGAGCAGAGTATCTTCTTTTGTCTTTCCACTGCAGTGTGATGGGGAGGAAGACAGACAAATCTGTGAAGGAAATAAAAAGACCTTGGTCACTTGGTTTATGCATAAACCTGGCATTTTCCTTTAAAAATGTAGAAAATACCCAAATTTTGTGTTTGGCTTTGAAAAATTTGTGCATCATCTACTTTGTGAATTCTCATTTGCCTTTTTCACCTCTTCCTTGTGAGAAGAATTGAGTAGGTTCAGTTTTTACATGCAACTGTTTGTAGCACTCAGTGGTGATTCCAGATTAGTTCCACAGCTGTAACAATTATTGGCATTGTTTTGGGTTCCATTTTGTGATTTCCTGAATGTTCTGGACCAGACCATTTCAGGGTATGTTATCTCAGAGGTAACCCATGTGCTTTTCTACCTGTGGGTTGAAATATCCACCACTGAATCCTGTGAAGTAACATGGTCTATGAGATCACAAGCTGCATGGTGCCCTGTAGTAGGATTGCTAGGAAACTGGAATGTGGTTGAAGCATCATCTGGGGATGTCTATCCAGTTAGATGGGTTTATATTAATTTTTCAACATTGAAAAATGTATATTCTGTTCTTATTGAGAAAAAAATCCCAAACCATGTAAGAGTTCATTTTATCTGATCATCTAATAAACTAAAGTTGTACCATAAATAGTAATAAAGGAAAATTACTAGAAGACCCCAAGAAAAGGAAAAAGATGGATGTATTTGATCTGTTGTGCAAGTGCTTTCAAAGAGAGCTTAAAAGCAGCACAGAAATATGGAGCTCACTTGCTCAGTGGCTTGGCACATCCCGTAGTCTATATCTACATACACATTAAAATGCACTTGGTCTCAGAACAGGCTTTTTCCACTCCCTCTACCCCACTTCCCCTCCCCATTCTGTGCTGCCTAACAAAAGGTTTTCAACAAAAGAAATTCTTCCTGGTTTGTAAAACAGTTGTGTAAAACTTGGACTGTAAAGCCACAGTTGACTGCTTTAATGTGGAACAGTTGGGAGGGTGGGGAATCGCTGGCGGGTTGGGACAGGACACAGCAATGGTGCCCCTATTCTGTCGAGGGTCTACTTAGTCACACCACCTGCTCTCCCTATTCTTTCAAAGGCAAACCAGTCATGACAGTATGAACAGACGGATGTTTAGCCTCAATACCTTGGACACACAGCACCAGACGGAGCAAGGGGAGTTAAGAAAAGATAAATTAAGTGATCAATAAAGATAAGGGACCTGTTTTTAGCAGTAAATGGTGGGGACAGAGCAGACAGAACAAGGGTGAACGTGTGTTAAATAATGCAAGTGTGTTCAGCTAAACTCAAACTTTTCAAATCCATGCATTGTTCACCCAAAAGCCTTTTTTCACCAGCATTGGTTAATTGTGTTTTAGGTAGATGTGAAGTGCCCACAGGCACATGCGGGCTCCCCAGTATAAGTCTCTTCAGAGTCAGCTGTGCTGTTTGGTACTTGGCTGGAGTGTGAGGAAGAGGTAGAGAAAAAGGTCTGTGTCTGAGCCAGTGACTTCTTTGCACCTCCCACCTTTGTGATACAAAGAGAAAAAAAACCAGTAAGGACCAATGGAGTTCTGATAGAGAATAAGTAGCAGTGCTTTGACAGCTGATTGACAGTTACATGATCTGAACCTGTGGAACTTATTTTAACTGGCTATCACACTCTTCATCTCACAGGCACTCTTCTCGTCCTGTCCTTCTGCCTAGCATAGCAAAGATCTTGACTTCAGGCTTAAGACTTATAGCCCTACTCTTAGCATTGCTGGAAGTTTTTATACTGCATGTCACTTTATGTTAAGTATAAAAAAAGCTGCAGTTGAGTAGCTGCAGAAAAACTGTAGTTTTATGTACTAATAGTCTGCCCCATGACAAAGGTTCCTCCACCTGTGGACAGTTACAAAAGAAACTGTTGATGTAGATGATCATGCCCAGCTCAAGTGAGAGCTGTTATTTAATATGAACGTATCTCTTGCGTTCCTTTAAAGCCCCCAAAAGGAGATGCTTTTCTCTCTGTAAGATTCAGGGTTGAGACAGTTACATCATCACTTACATGGCAGTAATGAGTTTGTCTTACTGTGCTTCAGCTGCACTGTGGTAGCAGCATACAAGGGAGAAGCTACTTGGTGTTTAGCAGAGAGAGCCCTGGAGTAAGTGTAGGCATAGAGGAAGGTGATATGACCAAAGCACCTTGTTCTTGTGTTGAGGCCACTGGTATCACCCACTCGTTCGAGGGAACTGCACTTCAAGTACTACTAATGTTAGAATAGAATAGTTCAGTTGAAAGGGACCTACAACAATCATGGACTTGTTGTCCTGGTATGACTGAAGACATTGTAATTCTGTTTAAATGGATAATTGCCAGATCACACTAAATAGGCTCTCCTGGTTATACTTCATCTAGTAGATCATATAGGTCTCATGGCCTCAGCTCCCATCCTTTCCATTATTTTATTTGTGTACTTGTGTAATGTTAGAACAATGGTGCTGCACAACAAGTAGTAAAGTGTTGTGAGCTTTCAAAGTGTCACTCATCAGAATGTCCCAGGATGCAAAAACTGAATGGCAGCGGTGTAATGGGGCACATAATCTATTTCTGTGTTATAAAGGTATATAAAAGTCTATTCGTTTTCACATGGCAGAAGAAAATGCAGATTCCTAGAAGTCACTGGTAGGTAGGCTAAAGGGACAGGGAGAACCAGTTGACTCAAGAAGAAGGATTTAATTGGCCTTGGTGATTTGGTGATGGCTTGTAAGCACAGCTGAGCCCCAGCTGTTCTCTCTAGTGTCATCCTGAGACAATATTTGATTTTCCTTTTAGAACTGAAATGTTTTGCACTGAGTGTCCTCCACAGCTGATCCTGTGCAGTGGGAACCCGTTTCCTGAGAGAAGAAGGGCCAGCACAGCTGCATGCAGACAGATGTTAGGGTCGGGTGGTTCTCACCACTGTGAAGGTGGAGGTGTCCTCCACAAACTATCCGAGCATTTCATGTTGCGACATACACCTTCAACCACCCTGCCAGTTTGACAGGTCCATGGCAACACTGGCTAGCTCCGCTTGGGAACCCTCCTATGCTCCACGAAGTGCTACTGCAGCCTTCCTCTGATGGACACATCAGGTGCTATAGGCTGCAGTGAGAGCTCGTGGCTTAAAGGCCCATGCATGGTGCAGGATCCCTTTATTTTTGCTGTACAATGGTTTTACTGATCATGAGAATTCCAACATCAGAATGGAAAAGGAAAGTAACCCAGAGAATGAGCTTTCTGCCTGTTTTAGATGCAAGCCACAAGCTGTTGTAGGGATACCTGGTTATACACCATAGTGATGGAAAGCCAGATACCAATACTCAGAAACTGCCAATTCCAATACTTGGAATTATTCCAACAACTGTGGGAGTTAATGGTTCTGGACCAATATCCTTTGTCCTTATGAAGCTAAACTTTTTACTTGCTTTCCCCTTAATGAGACAGTGAAGCTTTCTTCCAATATGTGTTTCTTGGCTGCCCAGAATCCCAGAGCTCAGCCAGTGCTTTGGAGACCTGCCTAGGCTGGAGTTTGTATATGGTATTTCCCCACTTTTATCTTTAATGTTTATTTTTGGGAGTGATGGTAAAGGGAGAAGAAAGTATGAAATAGAGTGGGACTGGAGGATATGAATGGCTTCTTGCAGTGTCATTAAACTCCAGTGCCATGTCACAGTAGTGCTTGAAAATGGGATGACAACACTAACAAGAAACAAAGTAAATTGTCAAAACTGGCAGAAATTCAAAATATTAGCAACCCCCTGCCATGGGCAGGGACACCTTCCACTAGAGCAGGTTGCTCCAAGCCCCTGTGTCCAACCTGGCCTTGAACACTGCCAGGGATGGGGCAGCCACAGCTTCTCTGGGCACCCTGTGCCAGCGCCTCAGCACCCTCACAGGGAAGAACATATACACAGGCAAAGGTTTGAAGTGAGGAGAAATACAACCCACTGCCCTCCTTCTGTACTTTATTCTGTCATTATTCACAGGGAACAAGATGGACAAGTTGAGTCAGGATCTTCTCCTGATTTAAGAACTGGGCCTTGTCAAGCGTAAGCATGCGATAAGGATTCTTTTGTTTCTCTTTAAAATCAGCAGCAGTGTTGAGATGTCTGTGTGTGTGCTAAATAAAAGCAACAGGAAAATGTTCCACGAAGGCAGTACATTGACAGTGTTGTAATGAATGTGGCTTGAGTGACCACTGTTGTTTTATTAGCACCTGATCCTTGTGGGTGCAGAGGGATTTCAGCAGCAGGCAACTGCTGTCTGCTTTGTGCAAAGAAGAACATAATCTAACCACAAACTCCATAAGACAGATCCCTGGTTTGGTAATTACCTTGATATATTCTGTGATTAATAATTTGAGTCTGTGGGATTATCATTCATGAGCCTGGCAATAAAGCTCTTTATGGGGTGTGTTATAATTTTAACTCCAAGAAAGGCACGGTACATTAGTGTTGGTACATCAGCTAAATGTGAGTGCAGCATCAGAAGATGATTCAAACAAACAACTGTGAGCATTGTTACGTGCACTGGAATTTACCACAGTGCAGCCCCAGCATGATTAATTTGGCAGCCTTCTCCTACAGCTTATTGCAGTCATTTTAGAAGACTGTGGGTCTTTTTCCACAGAAAATCAGTCTGATAGTAAGATGTATCCCATGAATAAAGTGCGTGATCACTAATAACAAGCTACTCCAATAAGCTAATGTTCTGGCTGGCTTGTTCACAACATGGCTTCTCTTGCACTGAGATGTTTGGACAGTAATTTGAAGTGGATGGTGAAAATATACCTGGGTGTTTGCTTTTATATGAAGAAATCATAGAATCATTTAGGTTGGAAAAGACCTTTAAGATTGAGTTCAACCAAACATGAGTATTTTTGTTCAAAAGCCTCAAATGAATTCTATGAATTCCTAAACTAATTACCACTTCAATACAGAAACATCCGTCTGGAAGGGCTAACTTGAATCACAGAATCTGATTGTCATAGGAAATCCTGTTTTGCAGCTCTTGTGGTTTTGCAGCAGACACATGATGTATCTGACTCTCCAGCATTGAAGGGACTGGCACTCAGAGCCCAACAGGCTCAAGAAGTGTTTACATTTTAGTGTCTGGTCTGTCCTGGCAGCTAATCTGTTGCTGGGTCTACATTATAAAGCCAAACATGAAAATAATGTGAATTAAAAGTACACTTTTCTTGGGAGAGTAAGAGGTAGCATGGGAACTTCTGATGCCCCCTTCCCTTTTGAAGCTGGGACCTTGGAGGATTTCCCCAGTGGAGGCACAGAGCAGAGCACATAAAGAGCTGCTGAAACACCTACAGCTCACCCCTGGATAGCCCTGTTCCTCTTTGTACTAGTCCTGGCTGAACTTGAGTTTCTGGAAACATAATATTTAGACAAATGTGTGTTGTCCTTCCAGCAGTAGTTTGGCGACTATTGCTGGTTCATCAATCACCCATACAACATGGCAGGGACCTGATTTCTCATAGCTGTGAAGTTGGGTGTTACAGGTAGCCTTACCCTGCAGACAAAACCAGCATTGTTAGAGCTGCTGCACAGGGCTCAGCTCCTGCAAGGAGGAGAGAAAGAAAGAAGGAAGTGAAAGGTTTTGTTACCAAGAGAGGAAAGTGATTGCTTGCACAGGCTGGAGGTACCTTGTGTAACTTCCTGAAAACTCCACAAGGTCAAACATAGTCTACCTGTATTCTCCATTCTTGGTTCCCAGCAGGGATGAGTGGCTGCCATAAATGAGAAGTGGGTAAAGATACGGGGAATTGGTTGTTTCCAATGGTGGGATAAGGTTTACTTTAAAACAGGGAGATGGCACTACTGTGGTATCTTTTAGAATACCTACATGCAGACACTTGTTACGTAGCATAATTCCAAAATTAATTGTTTTGTGGGAAAAATAGAGAAATAATTTGGATGTAGAATTTTATTTGGTCTCTTAGCTGCTATCAACACTGTTTTAAATGAGAAATGGGCAGAGCAGGAGCCCTTGTTTAAGCCCACAGCACATGCAGGAAGGAATGTTGTACATGATACAATTGTCACTCAACAGAAGGACTGCAGGTCAATGGGCGCAGAAAGAACTCCTTGGACTCTGGTAGTTATGTAATGGTTTGGGTTGAAAGGGACCTTAAAGCTCATCCAGTTCCAACCCCCTGCCACGGGCAGGGACACCTTCCACTAGACCAGGTTGTTCCAAGCCCCTGTGTCCAACCTGGCCTTGAACACTGCCAGGGATGGGGCAGCCACAGCTTCTCTGGGCACCCTGTGCCAGCGCCTCAGCACCCTCACAGGGAAGAACTTCTGCCTAAGAGCTCATCTCAATCTCCCCTCTGACAGGTTAAAGTCTTTGCCCCTTGTCCTGTCCCTACAGGCCCTTGTCCAAAGCCCCTCTCCAGGTTTCTTGCAGCCCCTTTAGGCACTGGAAGCTGCTTTAGGTTCTCCGTGGAGCCTTCTCTTCTCCAGGCTGAACAAGCCCAGCTCTCTCAGCCTGTCTCCATAGTAGAAGTGCTCCAGCCCTTGAAGCATCTCTGTGCTTGAGCTGGACATGCTCAAGTAGGTTATGTCCTTGTGTTGAGGGCCCAGAGCTGAACTGTCAGTACTGTATCTCACACCATCCAGTTTGAAACCAAGGATTCATCTCATCTGTAAGAACATTAGGCTTCACAGTATCTGTGCTGTCACCCAAAGGTGACAGAGCCTGTCATGGTTTAAGCCTAGCTTAACCCAGGACAAGCCAATGCACCCAGTGCACTTCCAGAGAACCCTTCCAGGACTTAGGGCTGGGTGTGTTCCGTGGGACAGAAGCAGTAGCTGGAAGCTGTAGTGCCTTTCTGGATTTCAGAGGCTTCAGCAGCCAGGTGGGTTGGTTGTGCCCATCCTTGTCTTCCAGTGGCCTGAGACAAAACAGATGCAAAGCTACTTTTGATGCGTCTTCTCACACCCTTCAGCTGCCTCATCAGGTCAGCTCACAGGCTGAGGCAGGCATTAATCAAGCCTATATAATTCAGGTATGGAATTAAGGAGTAAATGCTGGGCTGTTGTTAATTTAAACATCCAATTAGAAAGACAGTAGAGTCTTCTTGCTTTGTAAATTCAGGTGAAAGGCTATAAATGACCACAGCATCATTGAAATACATGTAACTATATTGACAGTACATGGAGTCAGTAATACAGATTCAGTCACTGGTAACAAATAGGGACCATGTCACTGTAGTTTTATGTTGCTAGAACTGTTCCAATGAGGAAATCCTGGAGTAGCACAAGGACAAATGACATTTTTTCTTAACATTGCACTGCCACTGTGCATTTGGTTGTTTTAAAGACCAGAATATTTTCCATTTTCTCATATCTCTAACTAAAAGAATAATTAGTTTCTCTTGTTTCACAAACAACTGCTATCATTTGGGAAAAAACCCCACAAAATAAAAAGGCAATATAAAACAAGTTGAGATTTTACTACCAAAAATCAGAGAAGTGTAACTAATACAATAATGGTGGTAAGTTTTGGGGACAAAGTATTAAAAATCAGGAAAAAAATCTGCTGCCCATGGGTGTTGCTTCTATTGTTGTTACATTTGATTAGTCCCATCTTCTCTGTGTCCCACAGCTTCATTTACGTAGTCATTTTGCAACTGTTAAGCTACCCTGAACAGAAGAAAGCATTCTTCAAATTCTTGCTGAAGTGATGTGGCTGTGTTAGAATGTCTGAAATATCCCCTGTCTCTAAATACCGTGACGCTAATTATTGTCTGTTGTGCTCTACTTGTGCCTTCACATCCTGCCAAGCCTGTCTTTGGCATCAGGCTTTCCTGAACTGTTTAGTATGTTTTCTTCTGGCTCTCATTGAAGAAGCCTTGTTGGCACCATGGGAGAGACAATCTTGCATCACTGGTCACACAGAGTGATTACTCCAGCTGTACAAATAATGTAGGAAATGGATTTTTTTTTTTTTTTTTGCATTAGAATTATGCAAGCCCAGCAAATACTCTCAACAATTGCTCCTTAAGTCACTGAAATTTCAAGCCATTCAGTTTTCTTGTAAGGAGCTCACGGCTTCTTTGATGAGGAGGTTTGTTAAGCCCAAATGTGGAGAACTAATAAAATAATAAAAAGACTCCAGAGGTGTTTATAGATTTCAATTATCTCTTACTTTCTCTCCCAGGATTGGGCTACGCAGGATTGTGCTGCCCTCAAGTAGTACTTGAGGCGAGGCTGCATTTTCTGCTGGCTGTCTCCGAGGTTTCTTCTTTGTGGCTGAATCGCCTTAGCGTGGGTCATGTACAGAGGTGCTAAGGGCTCGCCTAGACAAAGCAGCCATGCTTCACAAAAGCAAAGGAGCAAAGGGAAGCCAAATTGAATCTCTAGCACCCAGCTCCTGGGCAAACAGACAAAACTAATGGATCCACTCTTGCTCCTCCCATCCAATTACTGTGATCCAGGACAGAGAATATGGCAACATCGGTTCACACAAACTCTAATACTCTTAATCCCTTCCATACATATAAACCTCACATTCAGCACTGTTACTTCATTATCGAGCCACCCAGGCAGCCAGAGCATCGGAATGGACCCACCGGCTGCAAAAACCTGCCTCCTTCAGGTTTTAATCAGCTAATGAGGGATATGCAAATGACAAGCTTATGGGATTATGCCTTGTCTAACAGCAGTCCTCCTCACAGTGATACAGTACTAATACAGGTGTTAGTAAACTGGCTATTAGGCACTGGCTAATTTAGGCCCATTCATGCTGGGATTGTGCTGGCAGCCCTGCCATTTGTACTGGGGTTTGTGGCCCAGTAGGAGATCTATTAGGGCTGTGGTGGGTCTGACACAAACTCCTCGCTGCTAGATATGAAGTTAATAAATCCGGTTGGTTTGGTCTTTAGCCATACATACAACAACCCAGGACTGAACTGGGCACTTCCCCCTTCCTTCGCCCCAGCTGCCTGGGAAATTGCCACAAGAGGGCAAAAGGAGGAGTTTAATTAACAGTTAGTGAACATTGACATGAATTTTTCACATACTTTGCAAGAAAACATAAAGCATAGCAGTATAATTGATCTATATTTTCTCTTGGTCACAACTAGTGAACTCTGTCTTCCATGAAAGAGCACGCAGCCTGGAAGTATACAGTGAGAATGAAATGCACTGTTTCAGGGGATGAAGGCTCTCTCTGGGGCTTTGGCTGTTTCAGTGGTTCAGTACAACTCTCTGCTTTTTAATTATTTTTCTTTAGTGATATTTCCTTAAAAAGCTCCTTCACCATGCATCTAATTCTACACTGAAGTGCTTTTACTCATGGTGTCAGTGTTGAAAAGGAGGGCTGACATCAGGTAGGTATTCACAGGCCAGTGAGCATGTGATGTGAACAATCACAGCTGTATGGTTGTCCAAAATTTCCTTAAGTATGCTCATTTCATAAACAACAAATATTAGAATCATAGAGTAGGATAGAACCATAGAATCAACTAGCCTGGAAGAGACCTTTAAGATCATCAGGTCCAGCCATTACCCCAGGACTGCCAAGACCACTAAACCATGTCACTAACCAGCAAATATTCCAACAAACACGGCAAGTCTACAGCAATTTGCAGTGTTTCTCCAGAGGACTTTGGCAGCAGTTTATACAAGCCTACAGCAGTAATTCACGTAGGATTAGCAAATAATTTTAAAGATCTGTGATTCTATGATCTCTGGTTTATAAACAAGGAGATACAGAGGCATAGCTGTTTCCATGTACAAGGGACACAGAATATAGAAGAAATCGACAAGCACATCTTCTGAGAAGTGACAAAATTAAATAGAAGATGCCCAATGAATGACAGATTTTATCTTCTCCAGCCAGCAGAGGAAAGGAGGCACTTCAGAGTAAATCTTAGTTTAAGGCCTGCTTGAGGATTTTGCAAAAAAAATTATGTGATGATATAGAGTTTTGTTTTTATTACAACAGTAAAAACTCTCATGACTCTTTCCTTCATTTAAATATTACTTAAAAATCAAAGACCTCACTAAAGTGTTGATGTATCCTAGAAGAAGCCAGAAATTCTGGGGCCGAGGTAGCCTTTAAGGAGTTCAAATCTTTGATTTCATCTTCAGACTGATTGAGTTTTAAATGTCAGCTTTACACTTGGGGAGATTGAGACAAAGGTTTAAAGGGTAAAGAGTTGGAAAGTGGGTCCTCAAACGTAAATAGGAAAAACCTCTTTGATTTAATGCATACATTTCTCTTGTTCAGCTGTTTGCTCTAACCGACCCTACCTAAACGTGTATCTTTAGAGGAAGGTTTTGCATCTTAACTTTTCTGGTACCATTGCACTTTACAGCCATTACCCCAGAAACACGGGTCTGAAAATCAAACACGGGTCTGAAATTTGCACATTCCAATCAGTAGTCAATCTCTTGAACATAAAGATTCTGGATAAAAGAGGATGGCTCATCTGCTGCCTTGCTCTTGTGGTCTGTAAACTGGAACCCAAGGTGGCCCATGGACACTGCCTTGTTCAGGTTGTGCTTGGGATAACCTGTCACTATGTATCATGAATTTTTACTGGATTTTGTAGAAGCTAAAACTTGCTGGCTACTGGGTGGGGGAAAGCCAGACATAGTGGAATGGTTTAAATGGAGCATGTATTTTTGGTTTATTTATCTTTCTGTCATCCTGCTCTTTGTTAACCTCTAAAAACCAGGAGGAAATGATAAGGAAAATTCAAATCACATTGATTACAGCCCAGTGGGGTCCTGGTAGCAGGATGCTGTTGTGCTATTTGTAGTTAATAAATAGTAGTTAATAGAGCTAATGGACGTCTGTCTATTTATCCTTATCCTTTATATCTGCATGCTATTGCTTCGAATATTGAGGTGAAGAAAGTTTATTGAGTTTGTACCTATTCAAAAACCTAGGAGCCAAACTCCTTGAATGTTAACAAAGAACATAAATCCTCAGAAAGCTTAAGGAACTCTTTAGAACAAGGAAAAATTAAAAAAATTTTTAATGGATGTGTCAGTGAAACAGCAGCACCTCCAGATGCTGATGACTCTGTTTTACTTGAGAGCTGAAAAGCTGAAGTTTATTAAATATATGAAATGCAATGGACTTGATGCATTTCCTGAATGCAAAAGACGTGGCAGAAAAAAAGCCTATTTGTACCTTGTACTTTTCTTTCTTTCCTTATATATATATACATATGCACACACAAGGATGACTGCTTCTGGCAATCTGAGGACAGTGCGTACTGCATCCAAGAAAAAGGTTATTCCTTCATTTGGTGAATTATACTGATCTAGTCTAGTGTTTGAAAATGAATGTGTGTGTGAAAAAGTGTCTGTGCTCCAGTAGAGAGAAACACATGGGTTATAAAAATGTATACAAGTTGAGGGATGAAACAGTGGCAGTAAATATTAAGTTAAAATTAAATTATGAACTAACCCATGCTGATTTCCACTGGATGACTGCTGGTAAAGACAGACAATTGATTTTGTGAATTCTGAGGCACAAATCAGCCATGAAAGCTGAAAGCTGGCCTCTGTGGAAGACTCGTGCAGCCTAGCAGCAGTGTAATTTGCCAGGTAATGCTCACTGTATCTTTTGGAAATGAACCCTTTAAATGCTAAGTATCCTTGACTGGGTGACATAGTTCAGTGTGTGGTGTCTCTGCTCATGGCAGGGGGGTTGGAACTAGATGATCTTAAGGTCCTTTCCAACCCTAACTATCCTATGATTCTATGATTCTATGACCCATGATACTACAACTTTAAGAATCCCATTTTATCTTGCCTTATTGCAAATGCTCTTTGAATTCTGCTCTTTGGCTTTAGAATGGAAATGGCAGAATGATACTGCCAGGGTTCATAGTAGTTTTAGTTTAAACAGCATCCTCTTCTAGATTTCGGAAAAATCAGTTTTTCAGCCTGATGTTTTACTTATGCTTTAGCTAATAGGCATCTCCTTGGTCACCCCTGTAGTAATATTTTTTGTCAATAGAAGTTGGGGGTTAGATGAATCAGGCATCTGTTTTCAGGAACTCACTATAAAACATTTATTTCCCATATATGCAGAGCAAATAATAATAAGAACCAAACCAGGACACGTAGTTCTTTATGAATCAGACTTGCTGTTCCAGTTTTAAGTTTCAGATGCTGGGATCTATCCACAGCTGCTGGTTTTGCTGCAAATAATTTTAAAATTACTTCATGGAAACAGACATATTCACAGAAATGTTGATCCATTTTTACCCTCTTAACTTTGAAGTGCATCCTCCACCATACTTAACGGAATATATTATTCCCAGTCTGCCAGAATACCTTTTAGAGCTTTGTAGGACCATCAGCAAGCAATTGTATGTTGCTTAAAGAAATACTACGTTCTCACTAACACAGTATTTCTGACAAGCAGAAATGGCTAATCAAGAGATGGGGTTAAGATAACATTGGAGATCTAGACTATGAATCTAGCCTGAGCCCACTGAGCTGTCCCCTGAAATGGTCTCATGATGTGGTCCATAGTTAGGTGGTAGAGGAGGGTCTGCGGACCTTTACTGTTCTGGGATCTTCTATGCTTCGAGCTATTCCACAGAGCTTTGGTCTCATTCAATGTTGTGGTTTCAACAGAGTGTTTGGCAACACAGTTGATGAGAAGGTGAGACAGAAATGTGCTATAATGTTGGTATTTTCTAATAAGCACCACCAAAGATATAATTCTGAGTCCTACACCGTAACTCGCTTTATGTTTCACAGCTCCTTTCCATGCCTTCACTCTTGCAACCTAGATTCAAGATAAATCTGACTTCTTATTCAAAGAGAACCTCATGTGGTATCACAGAATTATAATTACTTCTTTTTCAGGCAGATTTCCTTATCTGTCTGCAGCAGTTACAGTATGTATACTTGTTCCAGATAGTCATTTTCTACTACAGAAAAACGTTATGGCACCTGTCTGCATTATATGGGTTTCCTTTTAGTTATGTGTCCAGGGTAGGTCTATACCTAGCTTTTCACCTTTGCCAGTGAACCATTTCTGGTCCCTTAGGATAACTGTTTTCAGAAAGATCAGTTGTCAAAGACAGCTTTTACATCCCCTGTCCTGGGGAAAGTAAATACGGCTTCTTTCTGTGTCACTTCTGAATCCTAAATTGTTTGCAACATTTTTTGGAAAGAATTCCCAGTTCCCTCCCTGCTAAATGGGATCAGAAATGGGGAAAAAAGGGAAAAAAAAAAAACCCACCATGAAAAGTAAGTTTGTTTGGATTGTTGTTTAAGGAGTTATTTGCAAATGCCCAAAGATGTGAGAAAATTACATCCAAAAGTTACCTTCAGAAAATCCTCAGGTCAAACAGCCTTAATGCTACTCCTTGTGTATCTTTACAATGAGAATTTTAAGCGGATTCCTCCTACAAGGCAGTACATAGGGTTAAAGGTTAACAACTGACCAATTCCTTGGACAAGGTGTTATTCAAAATCAGGTACTTAAAACATTTGCTAGAGGACTTAGCCATTATAGCTGTTTGGAATCAGTGCATTTTCCAGCAGGGAAAGTATTTAGGGGAACAAAAAGAGTGCAGAGATGGGGAATTCCAGGAAGCCTGTCGCCATATAAACTAAAAGCCACCATTAGAAGCTGAGTTTTCTTTACAAAAATCTGACAGTATCCAAATAGGTTGTGTAGAAATCATGGTGCTAGAAAGAGAGCATTCTCCACAAATACTTTAGCCTGGCTCTACTTAAGTTCTGTTTTCAATGTACATGTAGTTTTCTCTTCCTGTGTTGCTCTCCTTTGATGTAGTTCTGCCTCTCAAGACCTATCTGACTTTTTTTTTTGGAGCTTGTAAAGTAATTGGTAATTTTACAGTCAGATCTGAATCAAAGGAAAAGGCTCTTGGAGGCTTCTGATCTCGCACTGTTCAAAGCAGTATCTCATCAGGGATTGGAGTTCACTTGGGAGAATCCTGGAATAACAAAAACTCACCAGGTTAGTGTCCTGTTTTGAAGAAGACTTTATAATGTGGGTGGCCAGAAACATTTGTATTGTTTAAGCAGTGAGTACAGCTGTTGGGTCTCCTTTCTCATCTGGGTTGCAGGGTTTCTTTTTTACCTTTTCTTTGGTGTTCTTGAATCTTCTGGGGTTTGGAATGGTTGGCTGTTATGGACAACATGGCTGTTGTCTTTGTGGGATATGAAAACGTCCACAGTGGTTTTGAGCGTGATGTAGAGAAGACAAGACAGGCACTTATGCAGCCTTAAAGAACTAATATGGTTCTCAGGATTAAAACTCTGTGTGTGTGTGTATAGAAGCAAACATACTGGATTCAGGAATATGTTTACCAAAATATAAATATTGGATTCCAACACTGTCATGAGGGGAAGATGTTCATTCCACCTTCTGCTCAATCACTGTTTTGACCCAGGATGACAAGCAGCTGGTGTTCTATTGGTTGCATTTTGGCTTTTCTGTGGCAGTTCTGTGCTGTAGCCTCCTGGTGTGCAAAATAGCTTTTAGCTACAAGGCAATTCCAAGGCTTCAATTACAGGCATAATGTTTATAGGCAAGAATAGGAAGTGTTATATTTTACATATATTTGAACAGAAAGCAATAACAGCAATGCAATACATTTTGGAGAACTGAGTTTAGAATTAAGTGGATTCTTCTATGTTCTTGCTTTAATATATACTTTCATGCTTAGAGGAATTTTGAAACCATAGTCAAAACAGCTGTGTCTCTAAACAGCATATAAGAAGAAGATTTGAGCCCAAGCATGATTCAAAGCCTAACTAAACAATAACAGCTTTGTGTAGCTTTCCAAATATTTTAATCTCTCTCTTTTTTTTTTTTTTTTGGTCTCAGACTCATTGTGGAAGTGAAATTCCCAATAAGCATTTCAATGAGACACTGTTAACCTGCTTGTCTCTTCTGACTGCAGATGTGAAAAAATGGATAGATACCAATCTATCCATATAGACACAACATTTAGGAGCTGGTGGTGTCCCACTGGACATTAACCAGTAGCCTTTGGTTCTGTCCAATTTTGAAATGTATGTTACCCATTTTGAAAACAGTAATATAAAAAAAAAGTAGAGTGATTGTTTTAAAAATATTTTTCTGGGAACACTAGTAGAGATATTTAGCTTCATTTGCTTATAAATATTTTGCAGAACAGGACATTCAAACAAAGAAACAAAGGAAATGGCAAAGATGTAATTTATTTCAAGTCATATATATATATATACACACAGACCAAATCAATGCTGGGGTCAGAACAATAGTTGAATTTTGTAATTCAACTTACTCCTTGTCTTATTGACAGTGTTAAATAAGATCAGCATGGCCAGTCTAACCAGAAATGGCAGAAGAAGTAGGGAGAACATGTGTGGAGAAAAAAAAAATCATCTAAGAAGTGTAAATGCTTTTAACCTAAGAAATAGGACCCTTTTTGAATATTCCAGCTCCCCAGACTTGGATGAAGATTTGGGCTCTGTCATGTAAGAGCTTTTTATTTATTCTGTTCTGTTGATTTGTAATTTGGTTGAAGTTTGTCTTGCTTTCTTATAGCTGAAGAATGACCATCTGGAAGATGAGGAATTAGAAACAAGTTTTCTTAATCTCTTTTTACTACTTGAATTATAAAGACTTTGGTGGGACTTGTGGCCTATAGTAAAGCCTGGCAAGATCAGGTTAAGCAGAATTTCTTACAGAATGTAGCTGAGATAGTAAAAGATCAGTTTTACATCTAATGTCATGGACAGATGCTCTTGGATTGATGGTTTTGCTGCTGACTTCAAAGAGCTAACGTGCATGATAATTTTTACTCTGGTGTTATTATTCCAGCCAGATTGAGGTTTTGGCTAAAACATGTGAATTATAACACTTGTGCCATCCTCCTAGAGGAGAAGAGATTGCTTCAAGAGAAATCATTTGTCCCACAGTTTATTTCCTTGTCCTACAAAACAGCTAGCTGTGAAGATGGAAAGTGCAGCTGAAGAAAGGTAGGGGGAAACTGGATTTGCAAAGAGAGGGACACCTCCTGTTGCTGGCTGCGGGGAAGAGGCAGGTAACACATTCAGCCCCCAGATATGTTCAATTAGATGGACGTGTCATCTAAATGCCTATTGCACTGATGAAATAAGATGTCTTCCCAGATGAAGTGCTCCATTCACAAAGTAATGTTATTGCTGCTGGATATTTATGATGATAGACAGAAGCATTTTCCTATGTATAGAAAACAAATTAACAAAAAGTAAAAATTATGCCCCCGTTCTCAACTCAGTACGATTTGGGTATCACTTGGTTCAATAGAAATCTCTGGGGCTTTAATCTGCGTGAATACCGTCTAAGATTCAGGATTTAGCTCTCCTTCAGATCTTCCATGGCAGTCACGCATTTATGTGTCAGTAGTGAACAGGAAGAAAGCCTGCAGTGTTCCAGCTCTGTCAGGAGCAGTTTTGCCCTCACCTCATTAAGATGTCTGTTATTATAAGGCAGAGAACATGGTCTTTCTCATTCTCTATCACTTTAATCCAAATAACAAACAAGAAGCCTGACATCTGTTTGCAGGGATGATTTAGGCATCCCTGGAGCATATAGTTGTGGAGATAAATAGCTTTGGAGATAACATGTCCAGTCCAAACTTCAAAACCACACAGGTGGGCAACCTTGCACGACATGCAGGTGCTTCTGTGGTTTCTTCTAAACTTCCATTGGTGTTTTAAAGTGCTTAAATACCTTACAAATTTGAGCAGGAGACCAGATCCTCCTGGTCTTAATCTTGCAGTCAAGGACATTGGTTTCAAAAGACTGGTTGTGCAGAGAACTGGAAGATGTGGTTTGTGGAGCTAGGGCCAAATCCTGAAATGTTTGAGACAGACACCATGTAACCTGTGCAAGTTCTGTCTCTGAGGTCTAGTGGTGATCTCCTGGGCTTCCCCCCGAGCCCTGTGCAGCCCTGAGCATCTTGTCTTTTCACAGAAAATGAAGTCTTTCAATCATGCTTATTATCAACACTATAATAAACTAATTCTTTAAGGCTGTTCTTATGACAAAGCGCCTTCACTTTGCATTAAAAGCAGCGAAATGAATCAAGAAAAGTCAGTTTTCTCCAGCTGGGTCTTGAAGGTGTTTTGCCTCCGTTTTTCTTCCACATTATGAGAAGTATTAAATAAAGTTTGGATTTTTTTTTTCCCTCCTTCAGCCTCCCCAGAGCTCCTAAAATTATGTATTCTCCACTGCTTTCTAAGAAGATTACTAAGCCAGCTGACCCAAACAGCAGTGGCACCAATTAGACATCATTCAAAATTAATAACCACTATGATGATAACAAATCAAAAGATTGATTCTTCTGATGGGAGAATCATTTTAATTAATTTAATCCTTGTTGAAAGATCAGCTGTGCATAGTCCTGCTCACCAGTGGGGCCCATTTGTCCCTGTCTGTCCCCTGTCACCTAAAGCTAGTGAATATGATCAGTAGCCAGCACTTAGGGAACAATAAGAAACAGATTGTACTGTCAGGCTTCATTAAAGATTATCATTAGTATTCCAATTTGGAAACAGTCAATCTACCCTAACCTTTTACCAATTCTTTTCGGCTGCTTTTGTGGAGTTTGGTTCAGCTGCTAAACGTAAAAATGCTGCAGAGGCTTTTTGAAGAAAGCAAGCTGGATCTGGCTGATGCCTGTCAGGCTGCAGCTTAGGGACAAAGCTCGGGGGAAATACGGGTTACGCAGCCAGGCTCTAAATGATATCATGTGCAGCTGCTTATGATCGGAGTATTTCTGGGCAATGAAACTTTCTTAAACTTGAAGCTTAACAATGCTGAATGGAAATGAAATGGATATGGCACTTTCTTTCATCCCATTGCTGAGGTTGGTTTTGGTCCCAAGGGGGTTTTTGTGGGCTGTGCTCTCCCACTCCCTCCAGTGAGAGCTGCAGAGGGCATTTGGAGCATGTTGATGAGGGAGATAGAATTTGAGATGTGTTTGTAGTTCACTTTATCTTTTTTTTTTTGCTGAGGTCAGATTGCTTTGTTTGTTTGTTCTTGATTCCAGTGGCTGGAAATAGTTATGGAGAAATGGATTGTAAGATTTTGGGATATATTTCTGTCCAGTCATCCCTTTATCTCAGTCATATCCTCTGGCTGTGCAGGAGAGGTATCTTGGATCTTAGTTTTCAAAACAGTTTGGCTGCCAGGCAATGATCTCATTATTTTAATATTCTTGACATTTATAATTTGTCAACCTTTGCACTTGTCCAAACAGCTTCCTGAAGATGGTGGGAGGGCATGGATGTTTCAGGAATGCTCTGCCTGAAATCCTAAAATTAAAATACTGCCCTGTCATTTTGAATCATCTTTTGGTTTGCTTAAAAAAATGGGATCTCTGAGTTTAGTTTTTTCCTGACATGTTCTATGTATCAGGAGGAGTTTCACAGAGATTATGAAAGCAGAATTAGGCCAGTGAAATAGGGAAGGAGGGAAAGAAAGTTGTTTCTTTGTACAAAAACAACTGTCTCTTCAAATTTGATTAACAATTAAAAATGTTATGATTTCTGTAAGAGAATGACAAAAAAAAAGAAAAAAAGAACCCCAAACAAAACCCTAGTATGAATTAATGTAGCTTCTCTGTAAGAATTCAAATAATTTTCTCTAGTTTAGTACCACTTTATTTTTGGAATGTTTTCTACAGTTCAGTATCCCTCTTGGGGACAATTATTTGCAATAACTGGTTGCTCATTGCATCCTCATGAAGATTTCTGCTGCTTGATTCCATGAATAAGTGGGGTTTTCAATAAACAAAAATTGCCACAGTAGATATTTCACAAGGATGGACTAGCCCAAAATCTGCTCCTGCCATCCTGCCATCTTTAAAGTTTTCCAAATCCAACCCAATGACAGGGAAAACATTATTTTTTTATGCAGTCATCTGCATTAATATGGAAGAAAATCCTTTTCTTCTATAAATAGATAATTGCAGCTGAAGCCAATGTTCATGAAGATTCTGTGTGAACTTGATCAAATTTCCTTTACTTTTATGCTTTCTGTGGTGAAAACTAAAAAGCACGGAGGCATCATCATTTTTCTCTCTGAGAAAATATGAAAACTTAATTTGCTGATAAAATACAATAGTTTGAAATTCAATAGAATTGAATTTCAAACATTTTCCTGCGTGCTTTTTGCTGTGCATAAGTCCTTGTATCTCATCTCTCCCCCTTTACCAGGATGGTTTTAGCCACATGTTGGGACAGTGCAGATACCAACCTGGCTGATCCATTTTTGCAGGTTTAGTTTTCAGAAGAATCTTTTTTTCATTCATTTGGGAGCATGTTAGGGTATGGTAGGAGTGTGAAACCAGAAACAGAAGCAAGATACCTCCTTTTTTAGTCAGAAACAAAGTAGTAGTATTGTTATTGTTATAGTGGTTATTATTATCATGATTATCATCATTATTATTATATCTTATAAGGTGTTTTAAAATGTGATTATTCTACTAGAATGTCTTCTATATATTTTTTTACCTGATTGGAATACCTACTTGAAACTACTCCATTTATTTTTTAATCTGCCTTTAAAGAATCATAAGGTCCTTTCCAACCCTAACTATTCTATGATTCTATGTTGCTTCATGCTGCAGATGAACCTAGGTGTCAAAATGAAATGTGTTGCATGCTTGTGTGATTTCTTGACAGTGCTTCAATCTTAATAGTTAGTAAAGCTAAAATTTGAAATACAGAAAAATAAATACAGATATATATATCAAAGCAGAATGCAGCTCATTAAAATGCTAGCTAGAAACGCTCATAAAATAACAGTATAAAATAACAATCACAGATATTGCCAATGATTTCTACAATTTCTATATATGTATGAGAATGTGTATTCCCAAGAAACAATGAGAAGAACTAAACAAAAAGTTTAGTAAGTGCCACAAATAGATAATGTACAAAATTTAATGAAACCATTTTCCTGATTAAGAAGTATTTCAGCACAAAATCTTCTCCACTGCTGTGGCTACAACAGATTTGATGAGATTTTGCTACCATATGATCTGCATGCTACGTGGTACTGTTGGTGAAACATCACCCATCTTAAGTAGCCATGTGCTCTAAAGGTTTCTCAATATATTCTGCTTAAGAAAACCTAAATTATGGCACCAAACAGGGCAACTTTTATTTCCCCAAACTACTCATTTATTTCAGTAACTATTTTGTTTGGGTGGTGTTAGTTATTTTCTTTGTAAGGTGCCTTTTCACTGGTGTGGCTGGTTGGAAGAATTGCTGAGAAACGAATGCACTAAAATAAACAGAATGTGACAGTTGAAATCCATTTTAAAGAGGAAATTTGGAGGAGGAGGAGGCTGACCCATCAGAAGGAATCAGAACAAATCTGCTGAATGGGTTACCAGCAAAAAAAATAATCACTTTTTAAAGTGTTTATTTCCCTTACCTATTTCACATGGTTTTGCCAGTAAGCAATTAATGCCATTAGCAATGACGTTTGCACACACCACCACCCACAAATTCAGTACTCTTGCATCCTCTAGCAATGCCTTTTTATTACAGACTTGAATTCTCTTGATAGACTCTGCTTATGACTGATAATACAGTTGTTGTTAAGATGCTGAAAAAGACAGAGACATGTAAGAAAGCAAGACTACCTGATGTTATTTTAATCTCAAACTCAGGATGGGCTTCTGTTGCTGTGGATGAAAGGCTGCTGCACTAACCACCCACTTAGCTGAAATGGGTTTTCAGCGTATTAGTTACATGGTAAAACTGATGGCAGTCTGGAAGAAATTTGGAAAGCGTTACCTGGTGCCTTTGGAAAGCTCGATTTCAGACATGCTGGATCTGCTTTTGAGCTCAGCCCAGGGAGGCCAGAGCATGTACAAATGGCCATGACTCCAGAGCCATTATGGCTGAGCAGCAGCTGCCAGGATTTGGTTCCCAGGAGCACTGATAGAGCCAGTTCCTTACACTTAGGGAATAATTGCCACCTTTCTCCCCCCCCACTACCTTGCTCCACTTTTTTCTCCCTTATTTTTCTCCTTTCTTTCTCTCCTTCTCCC
>NW_009924888.1:0-4042 GCF_000696875.1 Nestor notabilis | reverse complement strand
ATGACCTCTCAAATATGATGGACAGTGGCTGTTAAACTTGCTTAAAATGCAAGCTGTTTGTCATTTATTTTGTCTCAGGTGAGTTTAAAATTGTGCTGATGCTAAGTGCTTGGCGTATTTTAACTACAACTTGCAAGGGTCTACAGAATTCATTGATGTCTGTCTAGTCCAAACACTTCAGTGATGGTGCTTAAGATAACAATAATATGAATCAAGAGAAGGTTTGTTTTGGGGTATTTGTTTCTTTTTAATTACTGTGGGAAAGGTACAAAAATTCTAAGAAAGAAGAACCTGACTTAACAGGAACCCAAGGGAAAGACTAGTTTGGATGAAGCCCTTAGTACAGTAACTGCAGGGGAGCTTTGCCCCTATTCCTTGTTCTCTAAAACCCATTCTGTAAGAGCAGTAAAAGAAATAATACAAACCAGAGTGTAATTTATATGTTGTTGTTACAGCACTTTGTGAATGTAAAGTGCTATGCAAGTGCCATAATTAGTATTATCAGGTGAGTTTCTCTTTGCATAAAAGAGAAAAATTGCATCAATATAATTGCTGTGTCCTGAGTCTCTGAGAATTTTTAATTAACATACTAAGACTGAAACTTAAGGTAAAGTACTGAGTTCTTTATTGACTACACCTACCTTTGCTGGTGGCCTACCCAAATTTCTTGGCATATTTATAATCCCTTAACACATGTATTTTGGCTTTGACATGCCTCAACTTTTCTTTTTTAATTTTCCTGTTTATGAAGCATTTGAATACAGGCTTAATTTTTAGCATATGCTGATACCCCATCGCTAGAAGTCAGATTTAGATATTTTCCTAAAATTTAGTATTTCACTGGAGAGAAGTTGTCTATAAAAGCAGCATTTCACTTCTATTAAATTGAAGCAAAATAATGTCAAAATAGTTTTCCTTATCTATTAATTACATTCACTTGCAAGTGACAAAAAATGTAAAATAACATAATATAATTTTTATAATTTTTTTTTTTTTTCCCTGCAGGGATATCTTGACGCCATCTGTGGAGTAATGTACAGTCACTGAAACTAAGAGCTGCTTTGATGAGACACTAGAACACAGGCAATACATATATAATTTCCTTAGTATTAGCTCAAACGTTGGCTCTTTCAGATGAGCTTGGGTTTAGGTAGAGGGTTTTTTTTGTTGTGTGGAGTTTTTATTTGGTTGGTTTTTGTTTTATTGTTGCTCAAATTATGGATTGATTGAAGTCAAGTGATTTGCCCAGGCTTGCCCTCCAGTGAACAAAGGTGCGCAAGTATTAAATGGGCAACTGTAGGTAGCCTTATTCATTAAACATCAAATATGACCCTTCATTTTATTAAATGCTCTGTATAGCCATGGTTAAATGACAACAGGAGGTGACTGAGTCTCAGTACTGGTTGGCAGCAGGCATCAATCTTTATTCTGGCAAGGATCTTCAGGAACATATCACTTTGTAGCAAATCTGGCAGGTTTGAATGGGATTATTTCAGATTGGTTTACCAATAACTGTCATGCCTAAAATCTCAACACGATAAGAATTCATCACTGTTGCTAATCACATTCTTTGTGCCAACCTCAATTCACATCCTCCCCTGGATAGTCTTGATCCACACTAATATTCCAAACAGAATGACAAAGCTTCAGGGCTGAGGAGGAGCAAATACTGCAAAATACTGGGAACAAGATCAGAGTCTGCCCTGTCATTAGGAAAAGGACAAAGTGTTTTGTGTTAAAGATCCACCATTTCACTGGACCTCACAGTACTGAAAATAGCTGAATAGAGCAAGCAAAACCAATCATTTCAAAAGACAATTAGTGTAAAGTCTCCTGTTGATTGAGGGGACAAGTACTTATACACTTCAATCTATGGTAATGACAGGGTCCAGGATCCTGCTATTGTCATATTTGAGCACTAGTAGGAGGTAGGAAAATATAAGAGATTTATTCATGGAGGAAATAAATGTCATTTCTGAGGTCATACAAAAGATTTCTGTTAAAACAGAATTTGAAATATCTTTGCTGTTGCCATGCTAAAGCAGCAGTAACTAGTAGATACATTCCAGTAAAGGGCCGACCTTATATGCAGACATTCAGTACAACTTTCAGGGTCAAGCTGGACAACCACTGAAACTGGAGGAAATAGAGTTTATTCATCATGGAAATAGCTGGAGTTATTAACTTTAGAGAAGAGTTAGCTTTAGGTCAGCCACATATACCATAGTAAATGGAGAAAATAAGAACTGGACCTATAAAAAAAGGAAAGAAAACACAGGAAACAAATCTTACAGATATTGGGGAGACACAATTTCCAAGACCTTTTGCCTGAATCAAGATATTTTCAAGTTCCCAGGGTAATATAGGATTCATGCTACCTGATTTCTGGCAGGCACGCCTAGCCATATAATCTGAGTTTCCAGTAACTTCACCCTGTGAATGAGACCAAAAGGTTTTTCTCTTCTAGGTCCTACAATAACATGATAGCAAACCTAGAATGCTGTACACAGTGAGCAGACTGTAACAAAAGGTTTTGCTAGAGAAAAGGTAAGTTGTGTACAGAAAGTACTGAAAGTCAGATTTCTTCTGAAGATCTTCAATGATGGAGAGAGCTTATGGGGTTCATAGACTCACAGATTTCCACCATCATAGAAAAACCTTTCTAAAATGATCCATAAGCCATCAGGTAACAGTGGAAACATCACTGATGTTATTCATACTACCTAACTTGACACTTCACTAGGGAACTGGTGAAGTGCGTGTTTTTTTGAGGTTCTCTGTATAGCAAATGGCAAAAGTGAGATAAGTATCTTCAGAAAGTAGTTCATTTCTTTAAGGTCTAGGATTTTGGGGCACAGTGGAAATATCACACTACAACAGGACTAATATTAGTTATTGTTATGTGTCAAGAAGTATCTAATGCAGTAGGAACAGAGCGTATGTTCTGGATTTTCTGGATGCCATAGTAGAGTAATAAAACATAATAAAGAATACTTGACCAATTTTAGAATTAATATTGGTGTATTGTTTTTACAAATACAGCATGATAATTAATCAATATGTTATTAGAGAAAATCTTTTTTCATAAGATGAATGGAGATGTGGCCTGTTGATGATCTGGCCATTTTTTTTCAAAGGACTAGAATTAGACATTTTGTATTTGATGGGGATATTTTAAATACAATTTGTGAAAGATGTGACATGAAAAGAGAAAATGACAACACTGAGGATCAATGTTCTCTATTAAGAATAAATAGAACTTTATTTTATTATTTATCCAACATCTTCAAATGAATATTGCAAGTACATCCATAAAAAGCTATGTCATTGACTACCTGGCATGAAGAATGGGTTATAGTAGTAGACTGGACTTCTTCTGAGCTCTGTAAATCTCAGTCCTCCTAGCACACTTAGACTTTTCCTGGGAAGATGGTGTAACAGTATTCATATATTATTAAGGAACAACACAGACAGGCTGATGAGCAGGGGAAGGTGAGCCAGGAGCCAAAATTGACAACAAGAAGAGCAGGTCTAGTGGTGGTACCAGGGTCAATCACAGGCAGCAGTTCCCAGACAAGTGCATAGTGATGAAGCAGGTCTGAGGCCAAGTCAGGAAGCCCAGTCAGTAGGCCAGGGGCAACATTGGTGAGGACTGGGGCACAAGCATGCCTGCAGTGTATTTCAGACAAGGACCAAAGTCTCAGGCAACAACAGTAGCTCCCAAGCCAGAGGATGGAGGCCCCAGATGAGTTTTCTCACAGCTTCTTCTCAGAAGAAAATACTTACCAAATCAATGTTCCCTGGTAAAAGTTTATTAACCAATAGATTTCTCTTACCCTTTTCTTATAAGCTTGTGCCACACTAGTATGTATCGCAGTAAATCGTAGATTTCTTTGTCAGGTGGCAATGGAAAATGTAGTAGTGTCTACAGTAAAAGAAAAGAAAAAAAACCACCCCAGAAAGAAAACAGTTCTGCACTTCTTAGACAAACAGGCATTTCTGGGGAGGCTGTATTAAGTCCGGTGTATTTGTCTTGTGACAT
>NW_009924887.1:0-14825 GCF_000696875.1 Nestor notabilis | reverse complement strand
AGGTCCCAACACCGATCCCTGAGGGACACCGTAAACATCAGGAAGTTTGTACATATATTGAAATCATAGACGTATTCCTGTGTAAATAGTTGTGAGGAGGGGAGGGAAAGATTTTTTAAGAAAGAATGTTTTCACATGGAAAAATTTAGAACATGTGATAATACACTATATAATATTAACGGAAGTGCACAACCAGAATAATCTGACAGTTCTTGATAAGATCAATTAATTTCTAAACAAAAGAATGATTGTAGTTTTTATTTATCCAGAAGTTCAGATACGTATTTCGTTGGCTATAAATGGGAAAAAAATATTTAAGTTGGAAAAAAATAAGTTTTCTGTAAGAGGAGATAAAAGACTGAGAGACAGCACTGGATTGTTACTGATTAAGTTATCTTAGGAATGGCCTTTGGAATAGTTTTTAAGATTTTATCCCTGGCTTAAAAATTGTGACCTTGAAATTTCCTGATGAGAAAGTTAGGTGACATTGCTAATGGGAAAAAGGCCTCAGATATCACATATAGGAAAACCAGGTACTTTGAAGATGAAAGTATTAGGAATGGTATGAAATGTTGCTCTGTAACATCCAAATAATGAACAGAAGGATCAATTAATGTGATTTTTACTGCAGCAAGGAAACTCAGATGGAATTTGACAAATAAATCTAATTGTCTAAGTCAAGTCTTAGCATGAAGGTGAGTCACCAGCCTGTATAACCATATCAGAACAAATACAATTCTAGACAATAGAAATAAAATTCTTGACGTGGCAATCAAAGTGTTTCCTGTAGAGAAATAGAAGTACTGATACCTGAGCCATCATGGGCTGAATTCAGTTGCCTAGACACTTGTAATAGGTTCACTTTCCTCAAAGCAAAACTTTCTTCTAAGAGCAAAGAAACAATGTTTAGTATGTCTCATCAAAATATTTTTGGCTGTACTGAAGTGAAACTGCATCTTCTCAGGGGCAGACTCAACTTTCCAAATGGCAGTAATGTCTACCATATACGCTCACACTCAGTCACTACAAATACAGGCTGTTCATGTGCATGCCAAAACAAAGATGGCTCTTGTCAGGATATCTGTCTTTCCCTTTGTCAGGTCTTTGCAAATCCAAAATATGAATCTCATAGTTATGTTTCTAATATAATTTCTTGGGAGGAGATGAAAAAAAGAACATCCACAAGACAGCCAGCTTTTCACTTATATATGCCAATAGCATTCCAAGTCAGCCTTATTTAGGCGTGTTCTAGAGGAGGGGCAGCCTGTATTTGCTATTCTAGGCCTTTGATGACAATCTCCTAAGGTCAGAAATATTTTTTATTGCCAGAGTATCTCATGCTTGCTATACATAAGGGCAGTGATGTGGAAGGAAAAGACAGACAGTGCCCACATTCGGTGAACATATTGTTTCGTATATTTGAAAGTTTGCTTTGGAGCCTCCTGTTTTTCAAACCTAGTAGAGTATCATCCTGCTAAAGGTCAACTGAGTTCTGGCATGTGAAAACACTAGTCCCTGTTCCAATATAGAAGCAATTCCTTTCCAGCTTTTATCTCCCTTTTGCCAGAGCTAGCCCAGATCTGCATATAAGTTCATGAACTCCCTCCAGACTCCTGTTGTTTGTGGACAAAACATTCATTACCTTAAGGATCACTTTATAACTGTGAGAATGTGGCAAATGGAAAATATGGAAGACAAGAAATAAGTCTGTATAAGTATTGTTTTCAATATGAACCTCATGCTCCAAATTAACAATGAAATCTGGTCACCACAAATTTTACAGAGCCATCACAAACATCTAGAGTTTATCAGGAGGACATCCAGAAGAGGAGATACATAAGCTGGTGAGAGAAGAATTCTTTCCAGCATTCTTTCCATGAAGTTCACAGATCTTTTTAGCCCAGCTCTAGACTTTGATTCAGTTTGAATTGCAATGGTTTTTCACTTGGTATTAATGATCTTGGTTTTGTGGTCATGCCTAAAAGCAACCAGAATGAAAGCTTACTGCACTGGAGACTATATAAAAAGAAAACCCAGAAGGCTGTGTAGGATGCTGACATCAAGAAGGTGAACAGAAGGGAGGCTGAAGGGAAAGGCAAGTGTGGCTATTGCTGAAGAAAATCCTATAAATGCTTAAAGATCCTTTTGATAACTCCCGCATCTATTTCCACCAGCTGATGTTACTCACTGATTTGTCTCCGTGGCAAAATCCCACCCAAAGAAAACCCAAAACTTCCATGAAAGAGTGAATGGGAACAAGAAAGGGTTTCCCCAAGCACAAAAGGGACTCCCTTGTGCAGTTATTTGTCTGAGGAAGTGTATAAGTAATTGCATTTTAATTGGACATAATCTTATTGGAACAGGGAATAGTGAATGAGAAAATTAAATAAATAAAATCAAACTGCTTTTAATTACATTCTTAAAATTTCAATGAGGAATTCGCAGTTAGATTAGGGTGTTTCAAGCAATTACATTAAAGGCATCCTAATTTAGAAGAGAATCCAGCTGGCACTTGAAAAACAATATTGTCTTTGCAGTGCAAAATGTAACGTACTCCTGGTTTTCTATTGCCTTCTTTTTTCTTCTGCCTTCTTTTTTTTGTTTGCCTTCTTTTTTTCTTTTGGCTTTTCTTTTGTTTTGCCCTTCATTTTCTTTTCTTTTGTCTCTGCTCTGTTCTCCTTCCTAGTGTAGGTTTCAACCTGCACATGGCAAAAAAGCAACTGTGTGAATACAGAACCCATTTTTTCTACCTTAACAGTCATTGTTATAGCTGTACATGCTCTGTGTTCTGACAAAACTATCTGCAGGCAGAACATGATAAAATGCAACCAAAGTTTTCACATATTCATTTTTCAGTCTGTAATTACACCTTAGACTGAATGGAGCAGAGGAGGACCATCCTTGATAAATGTCAATCTAGGACATTTAGAACTGGCTGAAGCCACCTCAGAAAATTGCTTGCTCTATTTGAGAAGCTGTGGAAGATAAAGAAGGCAAACACAATGCCTGTCCTTAAAAAGGAAGAGTTAAGGGTTTATAAACTTTATCACAAACATTTACCATAAATATTCTGCTAAAAATAATTAAATAACCAGCTAAGTGAGGATGTATAAACACAGACTTGTTATGTACAAATACACTGAAACTAGCATGGCTTTCTCCATGACTGTATAACAGGCAGAAGCAATTGTTTTGGCACAAGTCCTTGACATACTTGTCAAATATCACACTGAATTTCGTAAGAAAAACAAGACTTAGGCTTCCTTATTCTAAAACATGTTGAAGCTACCATGGACTGTACATAAATATTAGTTGGAAAATTTCATTCAGATAGTAGTTACTGCTGATGATCAAAATGAAAGGATGTACTATTCAGTAGGAATATGTCCTGTATCCAGCACTATTCAGTAACCTCATTTAGCACCTGGGTGACTGAACAGAAAGTACATGCTATTAAATTTGCAGATAACAAGAGGCTGAGAAAAAAAGGATGCCTTGGGGAAAGAATTTTGATACTAAATGAGCTACTGCAGAGGGCTCTGGAAAACAAGGACAAAATTCAACAGAGATATGTGCAAGGTATTTATTTAAGGATAATTAATTTTACAAATGCCTAGGGAAACTATTAGAAATATTTTGTTAGAAACTCAAGAAGTCATGGGAGATCACAAGCTGGAAACAGTTATGAACATCTTAATCTTAAAAAAAGTGTATGTATTAGAATATGGCCAGCAAGACACATGAAGCAGTCCTTCCTCTTTGCATCACACTGGTAAAACCTTTACTCTAATACTGTGCCTAGTTTTGGAAACTGCCTTTTAAGGAAACCCACTGAATACAAGGGATAGTTCAGAGAAGAAAAAGATAAATGGTTTATGAAAAGGGAAGAAAAAATTGCTTTTCATGTCCATTCCAAATGATTCCAGAGTAACCAGCTTGAAATGTTCATGTTAGACAAGCTGGAAAGGTTCATGTTATATCGTAGGAAAACACTTGTTAATAATGTGGCTTTTAACACTGCCAGGGAAATTTTGTTGGAATAACTGGTTCTGGTATGGAGAAGAGGACCAGGCAAGACAATCTTGTTACAATTTTTTCAGCTATTTTTCTAAGATGTTCTGAGTAGTGAAACAAGATGACATTTGTCAGGAAAAATGTTTAGATGCATAACGTGACCTCATGTGTATACTAGCCTGGTCAGCGTTATTAGAGGGCTACAGGTTTTTTATTCTCCTAGCTATTCCTCATTTGAGGAGAATGAAGTGGAAGTCTACTAAGGCTGAAATGTAAATCATGCTGATGTTACTACTGTGAAGTAAACCAAAATCTAACTTCAAAGATAAGATTACATAACATGTGCCAGAATGGGATACATGTACCTTGCATCTACCGAAAAAGAAAATGTGGAAATTCTTGACAGTGATTTACTCCCAGTACTAAATAACCAATTTGAGATCTCTTCAGAATTTTAATCTATGGTGCACCATATCTCCAGCTATCAGATTACACTGTCATATGATGTAACATGGAGATTTTTACAGCAGGGTTGTTGCTTTTCATTTGTTAAGAGCTTTGGTCCTCATGCATAGACTTCTCATTTCCATGTAAAGCATCTATATTTTTTCAATGGGACAAAAAAAGGTGCTTCAGGGTTTTTTGGTGTAGCAAGCACAAGATTAGAGGCATAGCTAAAAATCCTCAATCACAATACTTTTTCTTAAACTACTTTCACACAATTTTGAGGCAGGGAGTGCTGCCAAGTGCCCACATTCTCTACACCATGACATGAAGTGCATTATATTATAAATTTTTGAACAACTATTTAAAACTATTTAAAATCAGATGAGCATTAAGACCTGCAGAATCTGTTGCAAAATATTTGCTAGCGTAAATAAGTATGTGATGATACTGAGATTTGTTGCTCTATCATAATAAACCTTCCAATTTACGAGAGCTCTTTCTAGGCTTTTAAAGTACATATTTTGTATTTCATATCTACCTCAGTGCACTAAAACTGACAAATTCAGTTCATTCCCATCTTGGTGATTATTTATAGCAAATTGTAACCAAGACTAGTTTACAGAATGAATTGCCAAAATTCACTAGCAGACATTCATTGTCATTCTGACTGCTTCATATCCGAAGAGCGTTGAAAATATCCAGATTTCCTCTCAAGAAACTCAAAGTGAAGTGTCATGACAGATTCATGTGCTGCCCCAATGCTGCAAAAAAAACCCCATGTCATGGTATAGAAAAGGTACTTTAATTGAAAGAATAGCCATAGTGAAGGTTACAATAAATTATGAAGTACCAGAGGGCAATATTCAGATTTCACAAAAAAAGAATTCCTGCTCACCCTCTCACAGCTGAAACAGGACTATAAGTTCCATCTAAAACGTCTTTGGACAAAAAAGATAAATGTGGACTTAAATCAGGAGAAATACAAAATCATTTAAGGGAATAATGTCAACTGTTTTAAAATTCTTACCTCAATTTTAAAAAGGAGTTAATTCCAAGTGACCAATTTTCTCTTATTTATTGCACCATGAGAAAAATATGGAAGAAGTCGTGCTTATGACATGAAGTAGAGACATGGGAAACTTCACGTGGATTTCTGTTCTGGCAGCATCTCTTTGTATCAATAACCAGCAAATTTTAATCTCTCCAGGCTTCTGCTTCCTGTACCTTTTACTGGGAATATGAGGTCTTCCCTTTCTGAAGTTGGATATGAGAATAACTTGATAGCACAGCTACAGATAAATAAAGAAATACAGAAGAAAATGAGTGTTCTGACAGTCATTGAAGCATACAGAATTTTGCTACCAGCCTGAAATTCACCCAGGACCCTTCACTACTACCTACTAATAAAATGTTATCTCAGTATAGGGCCCAAGAAAATACTAGGTGTCTTCTAATCAATTGTCATCAATAGAGGTGAACTAAATGAAATAATTGCATAGCTGACATTTATACACTTGTCAATTAATTCCTTGCATAATGGAAGAAGAATTTTCTACTACCATAGTACAAGGCTGCAGTATTCTCATCCCAAGACTAACCAGAGTGAAAACACAGGCAGATTAGTTCTACTAGCAAATAAAGTTAACCTTAGGATTGCCAGACCAAGAAAATATGGCTATTCTCATGAATCATGGTGAACCTATGTCAGAAGAAAAAAGCCTTTAGTAGCATTTAAAGTTGTCTGCATCCATTGTGTCTCTTTTACAAAAGTTAAATGGAAAGGTAGGATCTGGTGTCATTGCCAGAGCACACTGGCTATTACTCACCTTACACAGATGGCAAGTGGCACCTTAAACCCCTCCCTGAAAATTAGTAGGAAATACATAGAAGATAAAAATGTCTCCCCTATGGCCCAAATAATTAAAAATCCAATAATGGACTAGAAAGGCCAAATGTACAGCTGGTCTTGCTCACTATGACAGTTCTTACTGGCAAAGGTCTGACTGGCATTTTGAGAGCAGGAAAAACCTAAGTAAGTTTAGATCTGAAGTGCAGTTGCCCTACAGAACTAAAAATATTAAAAAAAAAAAATTGAGAAGTCATTCTCCCTCCATAATACCACTTCAATTAAATTTGTCCACAAGTACAGTTCTTCTATTGTCTGGATAATTTTCATCTCTGGGAATGAAAACACATTATGATTTGCTCTGTATGAACTCACATCTCTGAGATCTGACTTTGAGATGAAGATGATCTGTTTTTAAGCCAATATAGGCAAGAATGTGAAAAGGCCCACATAGCCCATCTGAAACTGAAGCTTCCTGGATTGGAAATATTTATAATATTTAAAACTGTTGAATTAAACTCCACGAGATCCTCTTGTTACATGTCTATTCCCTGTGTAGGCACTTGCACCAGTGAGGTGTATGTCTGTGTTCAAGCATTTTTTCTGGATCAAGACAGTAACTTATTCATTTGTTGTGTTGGTTTGGTTTGATTTGGTTTGTTTGTTTTTTTTCCTAGCATTTTTATTGATATTGTTTTGTAGTTGCAATGTTGTAAAAGAATAGCTAGTGATTTATAAATTATCGTTCAAGCTGTATCTGTAGTCTGACAAGCCAAGACGAGTTCTTTATTAGAATAATTCAGTTTAATAAAGAATTAATCTCACTGCTTCACTGTGCAAAATTCTCTAAGCTGGTAATTTGTAACAGGTGGATTTTTCATAGAACTGAACTGCATGTATGCTACCCAGGCAATGCAAATTGCTTTTGCCACACATGAAATAACTTTTCTTTATAAGCTAAGCTTCTCTTGCCTCATTACGTAATCATCCTGATGCAACTGCATACATCAGGAAAGAAGCGGTTAAGGTACTGCTGTGACCCCAGCAAGAGCACATTCATGATGCAGAAGAAACCTTCCAGTTGGCATTAACAAGATTTTGTATGATGCGCAGCAGCATCAGCCCATTCCCTTTGCCGAGGAGGACAGAGCCACAGTGCAAGTAAAAGATAAAGTCATTGCCTCTGTGCCACCCAATGCACATGCTGTGCCAGGCTGATGGAAGGGGCTCAGGGGCAGCCAGGGCAAACCCCAGACTCGGGAGATACTTTCATGGGCACCGCTTTCCTCCTCTGCACTGCCTCCTTACTGCCGTCCTCCTGCCTCCCTCCAGCAGACACCATGTGCGTATTCAGGGATTAGGGTAAAGAGAAACACAGAGACAATGTGAGATGGAGGGAGGTAAGTGACACGTCTAGCACGTTCCTTTCCAGACAGGGCTCTGTCCAGCTGGTGTGTTTTCTGGTAAGGTTATGCCAGGAAGGGTGAATAGTAATCTAGGTTTTTTTTTGTGTTTTAATTTATTTTGGGGGTGGGGTGTCATTCCTACAAGTTTTCTCCCCAGCCTTTTTTGCTCCAGCCACTCAGCTCTTGAGATAAAGATACTTGACTAAATCTTTAACACATTTGTTTACCTGAGGTGAGACTAAAACATAGACTTTCCTCCCAGAGATTTTACAATCTGTCCATGATATTTACATATGCTTTATAAGATGATAAAGTATTAAAAGTCTCTGTCCTGCAACTTTTCGACAGAATACCAGTGTTGGCTGACATAAAGAGACAAAATTTTTTATTGTGTCATGAAAAGCACCTGGATTTTTTCTATGAGGCAGGGAAATCAGAACCCACATTTTGTCCAAAGGTCTTTCCACAATACTGTGACCAAATGCTAGAGGCAGAAATAATTTTCCTAACCATGGGTACCTAATGTCAACTGAGGTGTTCAAGCAATATAAAAAATCCTGCACAAAGGACTGTCAAATTGGTGCAGAACTCACTAGAAATCCACACCTTGCTGGTGCAGCTGCCAGAGGCTCAGCAAAATAAGCCATTGTGCCTACAATGGCATTAAATATTCATGAGTAGGCAAATATATCATGCACAATTTATACCTCCTTTGGGTAGTGGAGACATTAACATGGGGTTTGCAGCTATGAAACGTGACCTGTAAGTAATCCATGTCTCACTGGAGAGGGCTAGATGCTTATATATGACTAACCGACTCCAAATCTCTGTTGACTCTAATAGGAGCTTAGACAACTTCCGCATAAGCAAACATTTACAGATTTCTTAATTGAGGTATTTTAATTGCAGCCTGAACCCCATCTTCTAAGGATGCTCTAAGGCAATGGTAGCGTTCCTAGAGATTTTACCTTGGTTTATTGAGCTTTTCAGTTTTAGGCTGTACAGCTTTGTGTTGTCTACTGGACTGTCCTCAGTATCTTTCTCAATCACTTTAATGCCCTGCCAGTGGCTGCACTTTAGATGAATCAAAGAGCTTCACCTTTGTCTAACCTACCTTTTTCCCCAGCATTGTTACAGAACAGAATCTATCTCAGGTGGTATTTAAGCGCATAATCACATCCTCTATTGTAAGATCAATGCTATGCAGCCCAGCTTTTAGCTGTTTATCTTCTTTGTAGTGCTAATATCATTGTTTCTGGCACAGCTTTTGCCTGTTCACCTTTCTTTACCCAATACAAAGTTTGCGAATGCTGTGTGTGCTTTCAGGCTGCTAGCTTGGCTTTTGCTGCAGCATAACCTTTTGCTTCTAGGCCTAATTCTTTTGAATTAAGGGCACTGCTTCAATCCCCTGGTCCATGCTGTGCACACTGATGTCATTTGCAAAGCCCAGCCAAATAATATAATCCATTGCTGGTATTACATTCTCTCCTTTCCAATCTTGCCTCCCTACCTGACAAAATGTCAAACTAGTTCTGGAGCTACACATGGCAAATCGATGCTGGCTCCAATCTCTTTAAACCTTGCCTCATTTTTCTTCTATTTGATGTTGTCTGTCATACCTACAGAGAGTGTCAGAACCCCCTTTGTACCACATCAGCTTCAGTATGAAGGGAGGGGTGGGGGTGTCTTAATTTTCTTGGCACATCCTAATGACTCTGGAGGGTTAATTCTATTTTCTAGTGTGAGTCTTCACATCTGCCTCTCCTGTTGGCATCCAAAACAAATCTCATTATTTAACCATAACAGTGCCCTGATGACTGAGAGCTGTTCAAAATCCACCACCAGAAGTGTATCTATCCACTGGCTGCAGATTCAGAGTGATGTGTGGGTAAATCTTCTCCACATTTCGCAAATGTCAAAGCTAGCAGAGCTTTTACCCTCACCAGTCTTTCTCCCAGGGTGTTGTTTTCATCACCATAAAACTGACTCCCCATTATTTCTTATTGAGCAATTTTAGACTGGCATTTCACTGCAGGAGCATGACTCATTTCCATCTAAAATAATTTATCTGAATATATTTCAAGATATTTTATTGCAAAAAAAAAATTCCAGGCTGTTGATTCCATAAAGTACAGACAGAACTGCTTAAAAGCTTTACCATGGCAGGGTCACACACCATGTGAAATAAAACACAGTGTCATCCTGTTTATATTTCTTTAGAGCTGGTGCAGCTATAAGACTTGAACTTCACCTATCAGTGATTATATCTCAGTTAATAACAGAGTGAAACTATCTAACCATTTAACAACAGTGTTCTGATCAGTCTCTGCAAAAGTGTTTGCTAGTCTCCCATGATTATACATCAGGCTCCTAATTTTGATCCCCTGATGAGGACGTAGTAGATGATGTGTCATTCTTTGCATCCCCCATTTAGTATGCAAGCTTTGGTCCCAAAACAGCCATCTGTTTGCAAAAAGCATGTCTAGGTTGAGGCATCACATTGCCAGTTTGTGCAATTATTTGCCACAAGACAATCCACAGTGAAATCTGATAAAAATATGTTTCTCATATTTATTACACAACATAGCGACAGAGATTAAATATCTCATTTTTAATCCCTTTGGATATTTTACTCAGTCTAGAGCAGGTGATGCTGATCTGAGATAAGTATATTAGTGTTAATGAAGCAATTCATCATCAGCAATAACAGTTCCTTTCCTTCTTCCTCTGTTATTTACAGAATACTTGACTGCTTTGTAGTCTTTAATCCAAAATGAACCAGAAAAATCAGTGAGTAGTTTTAAAAAACTAGGTGTTGTGAAAATAAAGTCATAGGTCTCAGGGATATCCACTGCTCTAGATGGACATGAGTCCATCTAACACTTCAATGAAACAATAATGCCTTATGGAACAGCAGTTCAACACCTCCTTACTTGAGATGGTAGTCTCTTGGTTCAGCTTAGTGGAATTTTTTTGGTTCAGTTAGCCCCACTATAACAAGCTATACCAGGAGTAAAATCAAAATAGACTTAGAAAAATAATACCACACTTTTCTCTGACTGAAATGAAGAAACTATATTTCATTTACTTAGATTATAGCTCTTCCTGCATTGGTTCATTTTTTTTTTCCTTGTGAGAAACCCTTATGCCTTAACAAGATTTATTTGGGTTTTGACTATTTTTTTTTGTCTGATTGTCTGGTTTTTTACTGTTTCGAGAGTGTTCTTAAATTAGCAATTTGCTCAGTGTTAACAGTTTTACTAGTGTGTAAAGTATCAGCCATAGTGTCTGTATGAAGTGGTCCAAACATTTTCCCCACATGGTGTAAGTCACCATCCTTTAATCATAGCGTAAATGTTTCAGCAGCCAGCATAGAAATGACACCCCAGTGCTATTAAAACAATACATGCGTTTAAATATTTTTGTATCACACAGTCAGAATTTGGAAAAAAACATAATCAACAAAAAAAACCCAATTTATAAAAGACTTCTCTTGAAAACATGATGGTGCAACCATCAATCCCTCTTTTCAATGGCATCTCTTGGAAAGATGATGGCTCTCCAGACTTCCAGATAGGTCCAAGATATCCACATCCTTCAATTCTTAGCTTCATAAGAAGGCTCTCCATAAGATGATTCCCACTAGTTTCTAACATTTATGCGTTTCCTCTTTACTTCTGTTGGTAAACTGCATAGAACAAGAAGCTTCCCCAATTAACTTGTGTCCTGGGTTCAGCTACAGCAGTCATTTTTTCTCCTTAGTAGCTGGTGCAGTGCTGTGGTTTTGACTTTCAGTCAGGGAAAAACGCTGATAACACTGATGTTTTTAGTTGTTGCTCAGTAATGTTTACTCTGACCAAGGACTTTCTCAGTCTCATGCTCTGCCAGGGAGGAGGGGAAGCCAGGAGGAAGCAGAGGCAGGACACCTGACCCAAACTGGCCAAAGGGCTATTCCATACCACAGCACGTCATGCCCAGTATAGAAACTGGGGGGAGTTACCCGGAAGGCCCAGATCGCTGCTCGGGTCGGGCTGGGTATCGGTCGGCGGGTGGTGAGCGGTTGTGTCCTTTTCCCTTGTTATTCCTCTTATCATTATTATTGGTAGCAGTAGTGGTTTGTATTATACCTTAGTTACTGGAGAGCTGTTATCTCAACTCGTGGGAGTTACATTCCTTCGATTCTCCTCCCCATCCCTCTGGCAGCAAGGGGAGGAAGAAGGAGGGGGAGTGAGCGAGCGGCTGCATGGTTCTGAGTTGCCGACAGGGCTTAAACCACGACAAATTGATAATTATAAAGTTGTGCATCTGCAGTATTTTCAAATAGCTTCTTAGCAAGAAATGATGCCATGATAAACACACATTACCCAACCCTTAGCCCAACAGGCTTTTTTTCCCCTTTCATCTTTACTGTAGGAATTTAGTTTTTCTTGTCCATACATGGACTCTGCTTCCAGTTGAGACACATGATATGTTATCAGCCTTCTTTGAGTTGGTGTCCATTTGAAAGATTAAAATGCCTCTGGTCCTTCTCTGGGGATTTCAGAAGTTAATTCTTGAGAAAAATGACTTTCTGCTTCCTACACCAGAGCAGCATCTTAGAGATTCAGACATCTGCAGGAAGCACTGTTTTGCATTTGTTGCACTTATTTTATGGACCATTCAAGGAAGAATTTTGTTGAATGTGGAAAAAAAAATTAACTACAGTCCTACTCAACATGCAAGCTTGATTTCAGTCCACAACAGCAGAATCTGAAGCATGCCTTTCTGCCTTGAGAAGAACCATATATACACACCTATGCAAGCCTACTTTCCAACTTTCGCATGTATGTGTGTATAGCTGATGACTTCAGGGCATATGGACATGCAGTTTTTTGCTTCGTTCTTGGTAATATTCAGTACTAAACACTTCTAGTGTAGTAAGGACAAGAGCTGATATAATGAATGTTTCTTCCTCTTTCTTCTCCCCCTCAAAACAACTTAAGAAGCAAAAAGGTATCCTGTCTTTGCAAAAACTGAAATATTTATGGCTAATTTGGAGTGGCATATTTTCTTTTAAATAATTTCTAATTGACTGCTCTACAAATATCTGGATGCAGATGCAACACAAATTACATATTCCTCACCAGCAGTGATCAAAAATGATGCATGACACACTATGGATTTGGTCAATAAAAAAAATTCAGAAAGTACATTTACTTCAAACCATTTGAAGTAGGCTTGAAGAAGATCTCCTGAATCATTACACTTAGGCTACTGAATGCACCATGTTATATAACTCCCGTCATAAATTCATTGTTGAATTTCACATAAGAGAAGGTTCATTTTTTATTCCTTCCCTTGCTGCTCCAGAACTACTTTGGTGGCCATGTTAGCCTTTGGATTTTTAGCCAGAATTTAGTCATTACCAGGTTATTCTTATCTGGTTTTATATATCTGTTCACCTTACTCTCTCACCTTGCAGCATGTCCCTTGGAGGTAGTTATAAACAGTCACAAGGGACTAATTTTCCTGGTTACAGATAGATGGAGCATGGATACTTACTGTCTAAGGCCATTTTTCCTTTAATGTATTTGCATAATTCATAGACAAACACGAAATAGTTTGCTACTGATTTTCGAAAATTACTGACAATCTTAGAAACTTTGTGTAAAAAAAAATCTCTAAGCATCAAATGCTTCTTTTTTGCTTACTTTTTCTCATATCCTGTGTGCTTTCTCTTGGTCCACAAACATCCTTTGCTCTACCTCTGTGACCAATAAAGGTCTAGGCCAATATGACTATCTTAAGACTTTGTAAAATATTCAGACCAACAGGTGAACATTTCCAAGGAAAAGAAAGCACAACTTTAATGGAAGCTGTTGCTCTTCTCTTTTTGTCAGTTACAGAAAAGGCTATGTAGCTACATCTGTTTTTCAGTACAGGCATGTGTTGGGTGACTCGTTTGGGATTGTTGGTGGACCTGGTTATCATCTGCCTAATTATAGAGTAGAAGAGAGGAAGTAGTAGCAGGAGAGGAAGTAGCAGCAGGACAGGAAGTCCATCAGTCCAATTCCCTTAGGACCTGTATATACAGAAGTCTGATGGCTGGGACCTAAAGCAATGGCAAGACCCTACATATCCCACCCCAACAATGAGCCCAGCTGTCAGAGAAACCCTCAGGAGATGAGCTCTGTTGCTGTGTGACAAAGAGAACAGAAATGAAAGACATTGATGGACAGGCCTAAAGCCCATGAATTTTGCACATCCTGTGATTGTAATGAAGGCAGCCCAGCTGGGCTGCAGAGCAGCCCCACTTACAGCAGTGTAATTACTCAGTGTAATGTTTTCTTGCTCGGCATTACATTAGAGCAAGGACACCAGAAAACAGCTTCATTGACAGTCACTGCAGGGCCTTTCAGAATAGAAATGGAAGAAGGAATTCAAAATTCTTGCAATGGAGAGCTGTGTTTTGCTGTTGGTGCTAAGGAGCAGGTCTGTTAGCAGCATAGCTGTGATGAAAGAGGAGGGTTACAAGACCGAGGAGAAAGAGACAGTGTGGAAAAGGGGGTGACACCAGCAACAACCAGTGGCACAAGTTATGCTACAAGGTAAGAGTTACTTCATTTGTTCATTTCTTCAGACCTCTTTTTCCTTTCAATAAAAATATTTGTTACACCAGTTTTTAGGATTTGTAAGTGAGGAAAAATAGCTATTTTTGTATCAAAATCTTATTTAAGTTTTCCTTTTCCCCTTTTTGCTGCTAAGCACAAATCATCATGTTAGCAGTGATCCCTTTAAATCTAAACCTGTCCTATTTTGCTTCCAGTCAGGTGCTGAGGCCAGGGTTGTACACAGCATAATGAACTGTGGCTTTCATGATTAAACACATTCATCTTCAAGTCAGCTTGAACAGTTCTCCCTTGAAACTCTCTAACTTCAAACATACCTGCTTGTTCAGTCAGCAGGGATGACCAGGTTTTCCTATAATTTTATTCCAAACCACTCAAGAAATAGTCTAAGAAACAAATTAGGGGCACAATAAGGCTTTAGGAATATTAAGACCATTGTTCATACCAACATCCAGCATGCGTACCTGTATATTGTTGTCCTGTCTCTGCTTCCTCCTGGCTTCC
>NW_009924886.1:0-25443 GCF_000696875.1 Nestor notabilis | reverse complement strand
ACCTCACAAGCATGTCCGGGTCCCTCTGGATCGCATCCCTTCCCATATGTCAGTTTAACAGAGCTCACTTTGTCCACCTGCTGGTTCTGAGGAGCTTCCTGAGATTAACTCATCTCTTCCCATCTGAAAGCATTGATCAGGATTTAAAACAATCTGTGAGCACACAGTGGCATTAGGAAAAATAACCTAGCGGTATCTGGGCTGTTGGGGATCCAGATCCAGTCCTATTGCTGATGTGGTCAGCAGCACCCCCGGCTGTTTTGTCTCTGCTTTTGAAGGGCAGAAAGGCAGAGTTTCACAGATCACAGTTCAAAAAGAGCTGTGCTGGTTCAGCCTGGAGAAGAGAAGGCTCCTGAAGGGGACACCTTAGAGCAGCTCCAGTGCCTAAAGGGGCTCCAGGAAACCTGGAGAGGGGCTTTGGACAAGGGATGGAGGGACAGGACAAGGGGAATGGCTTGAACCTGCCAGAGGGGAGACTGAGATGAGCTCTTGGGCAGAAGCTCTTCCCTGTGAGGGTGCTGAGGCGCTGGCACAGGGTGCCCAGAGAAGCTGTGGCTGCCCCATCCCTGGCAGTGTTCAAGGCCAGGTTGGACACGGGGGCTTGGAGCAACCTGCTCTAGTGGAAGGGGTCGGGACTGGAGGAGCTTTAAGGTCCCTTCGGCACAAACCAGGCTGGGGCTCTAGAATTAAAAAAAAAAAAGAAAGAGAAAAGTAAGAGACGAGCTGGATCACGTCAGCACATCAGCACCTCGAACAGCTGAGCTCTGCTGCTGCGCACATCGGAGCTGTCTTGTTCGCCTCAGTGCTCTACACAAACCCCTGTCCCCTCTGAGGGCTCAAGAGCCATCGTACTCTCTGTATGATACTTTCAGTCCTCTTTGTACTCCACAACAACAGCCTGACAGATGATGATTTTTATTACTGGTGATCTTATAATAATCATCTCTTCATTGCTTTGGCTTGGGATTCCAGAAAGGAGAAGGAGAGTGACAGAGGGAAGATTTTAAAGGCAAGTGTTTGTGTTTACTGTCTGATGTTTTGCTGTTCCTGTGCTTGACCAGGAGAAATGTAGGTGCTTGACCAGGAACAAAATTACTTACCTAGCTTTCAGGGATAGAGGTCTTAATGGGATGAAAGAAAACCTGAAGTTCAGTGGAGTGCTGACTTGCCATCAGGGTTACACAGCCTGTAACACTGGTGCTGTTCTGCTGTGTTACAAACACCCAGACATGGAGACATCAGCAGCCGACCCTGATGGCATTGAGGGGCAGGTTTAGCAGCTGGGGAACCTGATGGACTCAGCATGCCACACCAGAGAGCCACAAAACTTCATATTGCCCCACTTTGAAGCTCCGAAGGGCTCCAGCATGTGGAGCCCAGTCAGGCTGGAGGCCAGGACTTCAGCAAGCCCCCGGGCCTTGTGTATGCCAAGGGTCTGCTTAGTTTAGCCTCCTATATGGCTGCAAGCAGTGTGGGAGACGCTGTCAGATTCTGTCCTGTCTAACCGTGCTCTGCAGAGAGTTTTGCTGTTTCCATGTCTACTTTGCACTGTTGTTTTGGGAACCTGCATTTTCCTGTAAGACAAGATCACGGTGTGCTCAGAAATGGAGATTCCATTTATCCTGTCTTCGCCGCATTCCATTTGGTGTATCTGCAGTTCATGCCAGTGTTCTGGGAGGATTTTCATACTGGTGTCTGATCATGCCCCATGTTTGCGCAGAGGAACAGGCCAGGACGTATGATGCTGTTTTGTGTCTGAATGTTGGTGTTAAATGGGATATGCGGGATCCCATAGCAAGTATTTCAGACAGCTAAATCTCTGCAGAGGGTCAAGAGGAGAATATATGGATTCTATTCAGCGCTAGAACTACGAATGTGCTATTCAGCTATGGTTGTATGACTAGATGATATATACAAGAAGAATGGGGTCTCACCAGACAGCTATTACACCTGAAGACCAAAGAAGGTGTTGTTATAAAGAAGGACTCCTTCCCATCATGAAGATACATGAACTGATTAAATGTGCAGTGCCTGTCTAGCCACAAATAAATGTTCTGGAGCAGGCAGAGGCACTTGTTAGGACTCATTCTAGGACTCAACACTGCTTAAGTGGACACAGAGTTATGGACAGACAAGGTACGTTCCTCACTGCCTGCTCTGTGTGGTTAAGAGCTCTCCCCACAATGTTTCCCATTTATGTTGTCACTGGCCATCTGAAGAGTTTGCGGTTGATGTTGGCTGCATCTCTGGTGCATCCCAGTGAGGCAACATTTGCTCTGTGATGCTCAGCTAGTTCCTCAGTGGTTAGTGGTTGCCTTGGTAGTGCTGGGGAACGGTTGGACTTGATGAGCTTAAAGGTCTTCTCCAAACTGGTTGATTCTACAGTTGTAACTGCCAAGGCTGAGCCGGTGCCGCCGCGCCACCTGCAGCTCTGTCATGACCATTGTGGGGATGTGCCGCTCATGCTGCAGCCCTGTCCCTCCCGCACAGCGGCAGTGCCTGCGGTCCGGCGGTTATAGAGCTCCAGCTCTTCACAGCACAAACCCATCCCCACCTCACCTCTGCTCTGCACGAACACTCCTGTTCGTGTCTCCTGGGTGTGTGTTTGGACACCCTCCTCCAGCGGGGTCTGTGGGCCACGTGTCTGATCGTTACCTCAGCATACACAGCGCCTTAGCTAGAGAGGCACGTCTGGGTTCTGGGCTGGTGCTTACAAGTGAGCAGAGCAGGCTGCTTTGGAGTGAGGTGCCCTGCAGAGGTGTCTGTACCCAACGAGAGGGAGATGTCAGCACAGCTCAACAAACCATTGCTATCCTTTGTTTTAACAAGTGTCAGACTTTCCTTTTCCATAGGCTAATGTCCTTCTGTGAATTGAACATTGTAGCTAAAGTTTCCTTGCACTAATCATTCCAAATAAGAGATCCGTGTAATCATTGTGCGCAGTCCCGATACTGCTGAGCAAGTTCCTAATCAGAAACCTTAAGCGGCAGTGAAGGCATTTACCTCGGAGTCAGCGGGGGCTGTGTGCTCCACATGTCTCAGCTCACACCAAATAAAAAACTTTGGTTTCATAGAATCATAGAATGGTTTGGGTTGGAAAGGACCTTAAGATCATCCAGTTCCAACCCGCTGCCATGGTTTGTTTTGTTTTCATCTAGATGTGGCTATTCATGAATAGGATTTAAACAGAGGACTTAAAATGACTTAATTGTGTTTTGTGTGCTGCTTATTTGACACTGCAAGCAAAATGAATCAGAATGGGATTCATTTGTTTGAAGTTGTTGGTACTAATTAGATGATTAAGACAGTAACTTTTTTATTAGAGTAGGAAAAAATATGGTTTAAAATGGGTATGTGAGAGAAATACAATTTATCCTCGGGATCAGTCTGAAAAAATAATGGCACGTATGTTCCTGGATCCTTCGCTGTCTGCTGTTCGTCTCACTAAAGAAGTTCTGCTCAGTGTGACAGGAGCATCCGTTCTTTCCAGCTGTGCTGTCCTTCAGGGTTTGTAGAGGTGCTGTGGTAAGTAGGCTGGCTTCACTATAAGTGAAAATTAGAACCAAGTAGGTTTTCTCTGGTTTGATTTGGCAAATGGACTTGGTTTTATCCACTGTGTGTAAGCACTCGTTGCATTTTGATAGTAAGAATCGTTAATGTAGGGCAGCTAACACTCTGCAAGGGCATATTCATGGTTTCACTGACCACAACATCCCTCATTTTGTCACAGGTATGAGGCAGGTAATTCCTCTGCCTCGCTTTCAGAGAACACTTATACACTGGCAACAGAAAGAACATCATTTTGAAGATCAGTTGAGATCAGATGCTCCCAAAGTGTATTGATCAGGGTTTGTATTAGGCCTTAGCAAGGTACGCATTAAGATGTGCAAGGAGGTGCCATTCAGCTTGGTCCAGCAGAGAGAAGGGCTCTCCAGGATCATCTGATCCGGCATCCTCCTACACTGGGAGCCCATGGGCTGTATCAGTACAGGATTTGTCTGTTCACAATGCTCCTTCTATCATTCTAGATGTGAGGTGATATCCAGGCAAAGGCACGTGCTCATGAATCTGATGCAAAGTGGTTTAAAGACCATGATTAGGAACGAAGAAGGAAACAGAATTAGACCAGCTCAGCACACAGAAGAGATGCTTTAAATATATTCTACATATGTATGCTTCCTTCTGTTTAAATGCCCAAATCAAACCAGTTATTTTAGGGAAGCACTGAAAGAGTAATGGATCCAGCTAAGGGGTGTAGTATCTTCCTCTGCCAATGGAATACCGGAGGAAGGGTTGTTTTGAGGTTATGTGGGAACAGTTCGCAGTACTGATAAGCAGTCTGGGACCAGATGATGTGAACACACACACACCTTGAAGCGGGTTGCACAGCCAGTTTGTCACTGCCCATTCAGCCCTGCAGTCTGGAACCGAGGGATCCAGCAGCCTCATGTTCAACAGTTCAACAGGCTGTGATGTGCAGCTGACAAAAAGCCATTCAGACCGCTGCCGGCCTGACACTGGGCTCACCCTGCTCGGGGTGAAGACAAGGAATCGACTGACCTCGCTGGGGACAGGCCAGGACATTCTCTAAGCCAGCAGCTCCCCCTAAACCGCTCGCGGTGCCTGCAGCGGTGGTTGCTGCCATCTCAGTCGGTTGCCCTGTGCGTGGGTATTTCGGGGTGGGAGGATGAGCGCAGCATCATGTTCAGAGTCTGAGTGGGAAATGTGCTTTTAACACCCAGAGGTTGCCAGAGGAGCTCCGCAGTGTCCCGCGGTGCACGGGAGCTGTGCCAGATGGGCTGGCAGGGGTGCTGCAGGCGGCTGGGGCTGAGGGTGCTGGCTCTTGAGGTGGGGCATGAGCACCCTGTGCTGGGTTTTCCTGTGCTGCCTGCGTGTGTAAGGCAGCAGTGAGCCAGTGCGCGGCCCATGGACCCGCTCCTTTCACAAATGGGGTGTGTGATACTGCAGCATAGCTCTGTGGACATGCTGCTTCTACGGCATGTGTGTGTGCTTGTTTTTGCAGAGAAATACTTGGCTGGGTAGAACTTAGCCTCTGGAGTATTTTGAGGCTCTTTGACTTGCTCTGTACCCAGCAGACTGTTTCTGAGTTAAACCATCCCTCCCAGATCCGAGTCACAGTGATACAATTTGCTGCATTTTCAGATAGTTCGTACTCTCGACTTTGTCTTTCATTTCTGAGAAAGGTTACCTTAGACAAACGGTTCAGTTCATGTAACATGTTGCAGTTTTGGATGCAAAAGCTGCTTGTGTAGTTAGTGATGACAGGGGTAGAAGCTCTGTGTTAGAAATCAGACTGCAGCACTGCTTGTATAACAACGCTGTGATCCTGTCACAGTGCCTGCTGCTTCAGCCTGAGTAATGACCCACAAGATTGGTCTTCTCTGCAGATTCTAAGTTTCTCATGGAAGTATGCGTGTGCACAGATGAAATACATATGCTTGTCTGCAGAGGAATGGTTATGCTGATACTTTAGATATGCTGAGTAAAAAAGTATAATGCATAAATACGGGTAAATGCTTTGAAGTGCAGCAGTGCAGGTACAGGACTTGGAATTTTGGGGGTGAAGTTTATGATTTCAGCCTTTCCTTCTGGAACAGAGTTTTTATTTTTATTTTCTTCTACATTTCCTGGGACCTCAAATTCTAAAAAGAACGTAATAAGTGAACATTCTGATTTACAAACTCAAAACACTTAATGGAACTGTAGATCTTATATTTTATGGTTTATTGGACAACATCAGTTTCAACACCTGGAAAAAAGTAGGTAGAAATATAAGGTTGTGTTTTACTGGAAATGCTTTCTCTACATCTCTATTTTAAAGGTAACATTCCTCACAAGTGACATATTTTTCCTCGAATTGTTTCTTTTCTGACAAGATGGGCTTTTTTCTGGGGTACATCTGCCCGTCAGAAGTGTTCTGACCAGTGCTGGTGTAAAGTCATAGTTGGTTGTTGTTTCAACATGAGGCTCAATTTCTTTGACCAGTTGGTTGAATGCCCCATCCCTGGCAGTGTCCAAGGCCAGGTTGGACACAGGGGCTTGGAGCGACCTGCTCTAGTGGAAGGTGTCCCTGCTCGGGGCAGGGGTTGGAGCTGGAGGAGCTTTAAGGTCCCTCTAACCCAAACCAGGCTGGGGCTCTGGGGTTCCATAATGCTCGCATTTTCTGCAGCTCTGTGACCCACGTGCAGGGAAGCAGCTGATCCGCAGCACCTGGCAGCCAGGGAGCACGTGTGGGGCGGGCGAGTGGGCGCTGTGGCAGCGCGGTTGAGCGGGGATGGGGCAGTTGGCGGTGGCTGCAGGGCTGGCAGTGCCGTGGGCTGCTCATCCACCAGCAGCCCCATGTCCCCGTGCCACAGGAGACTTGCTCCAGACCTGCAGATGAACGAAAGAGGGGAGAGCTGGGTACTAAATCCAGGTACCCCTCAGGTGCCTTGCCTGGATAACAGTGTTCGGTTTTGGCAAATGATGCTGCCCTTCAGTGGAGAGATGTTGAGGACTACCCCACCACTGCCCGCAAGGTCCTTGGAAAGCCTCTACTTCAAGGCATTATTGGTCTTGATCCAAAGAGAATGAAAATACCTTTAATGGCCACTGGAACAAACACTTATGGAAATAAAATGTCTTATTTATTAGCTTTCCTGATACAGTGAAGGAAAGTTGTTCAAATGCCTCCAAAGCACCAGCTCTCGAGCATCAATCTGCCACATTTTTTGATGTAGTTTTGTCTTTTTGTTTTGTTGTTGTTTTTTTTTCGCAGGGGTGGGTGTGCTTTCGGAAGGACAGATGAGTTTCGCCTTGAAAGTAAGAAGTTAGACTTTAAGAACTCAGGTGTACCCTGAGAGCTTTCGAAGTGTGTGCCATGAGAGATGCTCCCCTCCTCAGACAAAGTCAGCCTGTGGTCCTCCTTCCTGCAGAAAGAGCCCCTCGGGCCATAATGAGTTTAGTCTGTAGGATTTCCTCTTCCGGTGACATTATCAGGAGGAATTACCCTGTGCCATTACCTGTGGCCAATGAAGGCTGACAGGCCTCCCCCCGCGCTCCTCTCCTGGCTCCCTGACACAGGGGGGGATTGTCTGGACGTAGCCCTTTGAAGTTTCCCTCACCTCCACTTCCAGCTCGCTGCAATGTCAGTGCTGCGGCCCCTGTCCGTGGGGTGCTGCCGTGATTATTGCATCTGGGTGCCATGGGAGCTGGGGGGGCACACAGGGGTCCCAGCACCCCCTCTGCCCAGCCCCAGGTGGCCAGGGCTGCCCATGCGGTGTGGGTCTGCAAGCTGGAGGTACACAGTGTGATTATCTCTTAGGCGATGCTTAACTCCAAAGGTGTTTGAAGAAAGAGCCAGACAAGCCTGAATGTGCGTGTTTGGTGGCAAAAAATTGTCCTAACCATACTCTGTGATGCTGATTTAAGTCTTTGGTGAATGAGGGTTGAAACTGGAAGCAGCTAAATAAGCCTGATGTGTGCTGTGCATTCTGTGTGTTTATTGTGCACAGCTCTTCAATATCTTACAAATTTCCCACAAAACCAGACAAAACCCTTCTTAAAGGAGTGGTTTGCTGGTGATCATGAAAAACAATTTATGTGGCATCAGGGTACACAGAACTACAACCAAACACCACTTTATTACCCAGTCTTTTTCTTTCCCCCTGATTTTATTTTTAAACCTTCATTGAATGGCTGTATCATGGACCTTGAACATTTTGGGTACGTACCTCAGGAGTGTTTTCCATCCAGGATTCTGCTGGCTTCACTTTATATCATTCAGTTACATCCACAGCCAGGCATTGTTTAGCCTGTGTTATGTGACTCAGAATGGTTTTGGTTTACATCCACTTTTTCACTCTGTCTCCTATAGAATTACTGTACACAGAAATTCAGCCCTGTCTGTACAACTAGATAGAGAAATAGACCTCTGTACATGAGCTCCAGGGACACTGTAAATGAAACAGTCTTGATTAAAACTGTCTACCCAGCAGCAAATGGGGGAGCCTTTTCACAAGATGGGGTGTCTCGATTCCTGGTTCATCATTTTGGGTAGCAAGAGGTGATGTCCTGCAGCATCAGCCCTGGGGGGGTGGAACTGTCTGCAGGAAAATGTGCACATTTCATGCCTGGTGGCTTCAACGCTGCATTCACAGAGATCGCAGGGAGGGGTCCTGGGAAAAAGGAGCATTGTCCTGCTTGGAGGGTGCCTGGGAGAAACATTGTTCTCTCTGGTTGGAACTTCATCCACTCTCCTTTCACCCTCCAGGGGGGATGCTCTGCAGAGAAGGATTTGCCATGGTTGTAAGCAGCAATAGATTCTGGTGTTCCTGCCTTCTCCAGACGAAAAGCTGGATTCCTGGGAAAGTTTCTGTGGCTGTGTTGGAAAAGCACTACCCTCCCTGAGACCCATCTGCAGGGAGCTGGCTTGGCTGAGCTCCCTGGCTTTAACGTGGGTAATGGAGGATGCAGGGGTGATTCCTGCTCTTTGTGGAGCATTTCTCTCCATGGCTGCTGTCTCTCCAGGGGAATAAAGGGCTGTTCCTGCTCCCAGGTGAGGCAGCAAGTATTAAACTCTGACTGGGGGGTCTGCTGCAGATTTGCATTGCTATTGCTGCTTCTGATTCTGCAGCTTTTCCTGGGCTTCATTAACCCGGTTACTTGATTCACAGCTTGGAGAATTGGTATGGTTTTCTGTGACTGGGAGGCCTCCATGTAAAGCTTGATCTTGGTGTAATTGTAAGTCAGTTTTGTAATTTTATTGGGCCTCGAAGTATTCTGTGGCTGGAGGAAATGCTCTATGTAAAACTCACAGCTTCATCTGGTAGTGATTTGTCATTTACCATGTTTTGGGCTTGTTGCCAGCTCAGCTGTTGCCAAATGAAAGGAAGACAAGGGAATAAAATGATTATCAGGAAAAGGCTTAGAAATGTTGCAAATGAAATAAATGAAGAATAGCTTAAAACTAAGACGAGGATATATATAATCAATCACAGAAATCATAAGGGCAGGCAGCAAGGGAGTTCATGTTTCCCCTATACTCAGGTCCTTATCACACTGAGAACATTTTGGCATTATGCACGATCAAGTGGACCACCAAGACAAGATTTCCTGTGAATAAACCCATACTTACCTCTATTTTGTGTAACTTTGTGTGGGGTGTCTATTATTAGAGTTAAAAAGCCTGTTACTACCACACATTCACTCTGTGGTGGGACAGGGAGGAACACCAGCAGGCAAGAAGGGACCCTCAGCTCCCTCTGCATTTAGCAGTTGCTGGTCTGTTTGCATGGAGCTGTCGCTGTCTGGGGGTCCCTGGTAATTTCAGAAGCCGTGTGTATAGCCTGGGAACTGGCTGGTGTCCCTCACCTACAGGACAGGTGGAAGAACATTTCCGAATGGACTGCCCAAATCCATGACCACTCTGAAAAACAGTCCCGTTTCCAGCTAAAGGGAAGTTTTGAAAGGTTAAGCACTGCAGGTGAAAAATGTTTATTCCATTCATCAGCTTCCAATGATCACATTTGGTTTGTGTAGGGAGTTGCATAAGTTTGGTGTTAGACTGTGTAAGTTTAGTTTTAGTTTGTGTAAGGAGTTGCTTCTTTACACTTCCAGTACTGGGTTTCAGTTTAATATGCACATTTAGGCAGAAGTTGTGACTGTATGTTGTGGAAAAATGAAAGGTCAAAAGATAAGGGCGATTCAACAAATACTTTAGCCAAATACCTGGCACTTCTAGGGCTTGTAAAGTGTTTTGGAGACAGTTCCACAGCTCTGTCAGCAGCTAGCAGTGAAGGGGGTTTCCCCCAACTTTTAATATGCTTCTAATTCAATGATTTTTCTTCTCAGCTATATGGGGCAAGTCAGTAAAATTTAATAGAGGCAGAAAGAGGTGTAGGGAGATGAATGACTTGCCTAAGGCCCTACAGGTCCCACAGCATCATGTCCTACTGTGGGTACACACGGGTGTGTGCTGTGAGGATGCTCTTGTTGGCTCAGGAGGATCATGCTGAGCTCTGCCCAGGCAAGAAGGGTGCTGCAGTGCAGAAGGGCCATGCCAGCACTGGCTCAGGAAGGCAACAGGACATCCTTCAGTTGCTCACTGGGCTGGGCTGGGGGTCAGGCAAGCTGGGGCAGAGCAGCTCCCATGTTCTTTCATGCTGGTGCAGTAGTCAAAGGTGAGTGATGAGGTCTGGCCTGCAGCAAGAGCAGCAGCACTGATCCTGCTCGTGGCACCTGACGTGCAGATGTGGGCTCCTTACAGCCGCTTTAACCTTTTGGTAGAAGGAAGTTGAACAAAGCAGCAGCTATTTGGTAAACTTGCACTTCTCCAGGCTCCAACTCTGCTTATGATGTCCCAGTTTTCTCAGTCCACATATTCTCTCCATTAATGAACTGCAAGGACTGGATTTGCTCTTCTTTATCCACTGTCCTTATCATGGTTATCCTTCCCATGGTTACTGCTGCTACTTTCATCCCTTACTCTCCCTTCCAAATCCACTCTTCTTCCTCTTGCCTTTAATTTTAATCCTGCTTTGAGATGCATATTACCTTAGCTACTTTTCCCCTGCTGTGCTAAATTGGCCCTTGAGGAAGGCAATGCCTTCTATCATCACATATCATTGCTGATTTCCCCTTACAGAAAGGAATGGCTTCTGTCGAGGGGGTCCTGGCCTTGATGACAGGTGGCTTGATGACTGTTATGGTTGTAGTCTTCAAATACATGAGCAAGAGAAATTTTCTTGTCTTGTGGTCTTTTTATTCTTTCTTGAAGATGCACTGGTACCCTAAGAAAAAGGAACTTAAATGGAGCAGGCAGTGGCTTCTTTGTGATACCAGCATGCTGGAGCACAGCTCTGTCTTATTCAGAGGGCAGGACACTGTTGCTCTTGATGAGAGATGCGCCCCTACACCACCAGCTGTTCTCCCCATCCAAAGCCTTAGCTGATGTTGAATACTTGTGTGCTTTTAATGGTGGTGAGCAAGTGAGGCTTTATGTAACTGAAGAAGCTATTAAATAGTGAACCTAATGGAGGTGGATCAAGGAAATGTGAAGTTTTATTCCAGTCTTTGAGACCGACTTCCTTGGGAGTAATGTATACAGTGCTGTGTACAAACCTAACTTGGGAAGTGTTAATGTGAACTGGAACCTGTAGGGACAGCATACACTCATAGAAATGGCTGTTTATCGTGCTTGAACTTTTGGTTAGTGAAAGACAGAATCCATTTAGAAAAGGAGATGGGGAAAGGAAGACTGCTGAGATGGTAAGTAGGCACAGGAAAGCAATGATAATTTAGAAGTGGATTTGTGTTGTGTCTGTAGAGCAGTGATGTGTATGCTTTTTGATATTTGGGAAATGTGAATTTCTTTTCCATGCTGTGCTTTAATGCAAGTATGGATCCAGCTTTCCTAACCATGCAAATAGAGATGGTCAGGACACTGAAAACTCTTCTTTTTCCTCTTTTGGTCACCTGTTATCTTATTTCCAACCATTTGAGGTCATTTGCGTTGAGTGAAGTCTGGAAATGTGATACACTTATGGCAACTGTTTGAGCAACTTAGCAGACCTGTGGAGTTCAGTCTTTGAAATGAATTTTAGTGTGTCAGTGCAGTATCTGAGCCTGTGTAGGCAGCAAAGAAAATATGATTTAGCCCAGCTTGCTCTACACTGGAGTCCATCATGATTGCTGCACTTTAATCTCAGGGGGCTCACTGTGGGTCCCACATGGTGGGATGGGGGGAGTGTGAAAATCCATGGGCTGATATGGAGCATTTAACAGGTGAAGCAGAGCTGTGTGCGCAGGCAAAGCCCAGTGCGGAATCCATTCACCACTTCCCATCGCAGGTGGGGTGTTCAGCCATCCCCAGGGCAGCATGGCTCCATCACTAAGGAAAAGGAGCTTAAATTGAGCTGGCAGTGGCTTCTTTGTGATATCAGCATGCAGGTGTAATGGTGACTTGGGAGGACAAACGCCATCACTCCAAACATCCCCCTTTTCCTCCTCTATCGTCCAGCTGTTACTGCTGAGCATGACACCGTATGGTGTGGAATATATCCTTTGGGTCAGTTGGGGTCTCCTGTCCTGGCTGTGTCCCTCCACCAACTCCTTGTACACTCCCAGTCTGCTCGCTGGTGGGCCTTGATGCTATGCAAGCACTGCTCAGTGATAATTAACCCATCCCTGTGCGATCAACACCGTTTTCATCACAAATCCGTAACACAGGCACATACAAGTTACTATGAAGAAAACTAACTCTAGCCATCCAAAACCAGTAGAATGATGGATCAGAAGTCAAAGTTAAAAAGAAGAGTTAATGGGTAGTCAAGATGCCAGAAGGAAAAAGATGTATAGTGATCTGATCCCGAAGTACCCGTTGCACCTTGCTGAGAGACTGAAGAGTTCTCAATTTGCACCCTGGTTCCCTCAAATAGGGTCTGGCAGGTTAACAGCAAATACACAGTTGCTGATGAGAAGGTGCGTTTGCCTTTTTGTTTGTTACTGACATTCAGTGTATGTGTTAGCTACTGAGGTTCACCTTGTAGCTTGGCTGGAAAGGTTCAGAAGTGAAGGTGAGTGGTGTAGGGGCTGGCTAGTCTTCATCTGCTGCCCTCCTTGGAGCTCATAGAATCATAGAATCATAGAACAGTCAGGGTTGGAAAGGACCTTAAGATCATCTAGTTCCAACCCCCTGCCATGGGCAGGGACACCACACACTAAACTATGTCGCCCAAGGCTCTGTCCAACCTGGCCTTAAACGCCTCCAGGGTTGGAGCATTCACAGCTTCCTTGGGCAACCTATTCCAGTGCCTCAGCACCCTCACTGTGAAGAACTTCTTCCTTATATCTAACCTAAACTTCCCCTGTTTAAGTTTAAACCCATTACCCCTTGTCCTACCACTACAGTCCCTAATGAACAGTCCCTCCCCAGCATCCTTGTAGGCCCCCTTCAGATATTGGAAGGCTGCTATGAGGTCTCCACGCAGCTTCTCTTCTCCAGGCTGAACAGCCCCAACTTTCTCAGCCTGTCTTCATACGGGAGGTGCTCCAGTCCTCTTATCATCCTCGTGGCCGCCTCTGGACTTGCTCTAACAGCTCCATGTCCTGCTTTCAAAGTATGTGCTGTGAGTAAAGGTTGCCAGATTGCCTTCTAAGGTTCCTTCCAACCAGAATGATTTTATGGCTTGTGACAAGAAATTCAGAAACAAGTTTGACTCATTAACTTACCCTCTCCAGGTATTTCTCCAGCGCACCCTTGCTTGCTACTGCATTTCTGGGAGAATACCCCATTTTGATTAACTGCCTGGAAAGATTTCTGATTATTTAATGATATGCTTATGACTAATTCATGCTCCCTCCAGATGAGTGAGTCAAGCTCCAGGCTCTCCACCTATGAGTTATGCACCCAATCTGAAAAGTCGTTTTCATTTATTTTCTTAATCTGAACTGCAGGATTTATCCCAGATTTTGTCTTCTCAAACCCAGTGAGAATTTTCAGCCTCTCACAGCAGAATGATGGAAATGTGCTCTGGAAACAGGAAAAACAGAAAGAAAATATTTACATTTCTAAACAAAATATCTATCCAAGCAGGTAATCGCTTTGAGAAGGGCAGAGGGAATGTCCCGAGCTGACCGCAGCCCATCAAGTCACACGAGCAGGGATGGCAGGGAATGGAAGGGTCACAACTGTGGATCTATCTCCAGTCTGCAAGAATATGGCACAAGGTTTCTCACTGCACTGTAAGCAGTTAACAGAGCAAGTGCAAGTGAAATGGGCTCCCGGGAACAGTTTCTTGGCACCGCAGAGTTTTTTCACACTAACAAACCATCTCATTGCTATTTTCACAGGATCATGTGGTTGGGAGGGGACTCTGGATATTGCCCAGTGCAACCCCACCGCTTAGCAGGGTCAGCTACCCCTGACTGAGCTGTGAAATCTCCACAGATGGAGGGTCCACAGCCTCGCTGGGCAACGTCTGACAGTGTTTGACCACCCTCAGGGTGAAAAAATTCCATCCTCATGTTTAGATAGAGCTTAGAATCATAGAATCCCAGACTGGTTTGGGTTGAAGGGACCTTAAAGCTCCTCCGGTTCCAAGGTGGATGCCACTGGCTGGGACACCTTCCACTAGCTTCCTGTGTTTCTGTTTGTGCCCGTTGCTTCTTGTCCTGTCAGTGGGCTGCCTCTTCTTCTTCCCCTGCCTCAGGTATTGACACACACTGATAAGACCCCCCCGAGCCCTCTCTTCTCTAGACTGAAGATTCCCAGCTCTCTTAGGCTGTCCTCATTTTCCAGCCTAGAAACCCAGTTCCCCAGTGCTTCTCGCTCAGCACTGCCAGCACCAGCCACCCAGCTCACCTGCCTTGGGTGTATTGAGGACATGCGAGGCCACAGTCCTACCTCAGCTTTCCAGGTTTTACCTGAACGTGTGATAGTTACGGGTAAGCTGTTCCAGACCGAATCCAGGACGTGACGCAGTTGATGTTCTGTTGTATTGAGCTGGGAGGGGAGAGGGCTGACATCAATCAGTACATGGAGCATCTGTGGGCACATGGACATTCTCTTTATGTATAAAACCAGTTGTGAATTAAAACTGGTTAGAAAAAAGAAGAGCCACAAAAATGAGATTCTTTCTGATGACAGGATCAACTTCTATTAAACCATCCCCAGTTCAGAGTTTGCTGCCTTCAGAGGCAAAAAGCAGTCTTGATTTAAAACAAACCAATAAATCTCCCTTTTTTCCTGTTTGCTTATGCCACTATTCCCACTATGTAATCTGAGTATAAAGGAAAGCATGCTGCTAAACTTTCTGAAGCCTTCATTTAGCATTTGCATGAAGAACTTTAAAAGAAATAATACAAACAAGTTGGATGTATATAAGGAGTCTTGGAAGATTATATCACAGATAAGGAAAATGCTTAAGATTTTCTTTTTGTATGTGTAATGCGTTTGCAACCTACTCGCAACATTATTCCCTGCATGAGGGCCCCCTAATTATTTCATCATGCAGCAGGAAATTCTGGTAGGTCATATATAAACAGCCCGAGGCAGAGACCTCTTCATCAGATAGAGCGTGACATCTGACATCTGTGCAGCCTGCCGTTCGCATGCCACAATTAGCCAGGCAGCCCAAACACTAACGAACGCAGGAGCAACTGGGAGCATGGGGCTAACTGGTGGTGGCAAAGGTCTCCCCTAATCCAAAGCTACAGCTTCTGCATCCCTTCCTTTTCCTGGTGGCCATATCCCACCCCTTGCACAGGGAGCCCACAGCAGGCTTGGTCATAGCGAGGTGCCAGCTGGTGGGGTGGGATCCTCACCCTGCTGTGCATGGAGGTTCTTCCGGAGGATGGGATGACGCATGGAGCTCCTCGGACCTCTTCGTCCACATGTGCCTCCCGGGCAGAGCCGGGCCCTGCGGCGGCTGTGCCATGGCCAGGCTGGCACACGGTCCTTGCCCTGGCCGGGCTCATTCCAGTGCCACGCTCAGAGCTCCTGCTGGCACCGTGCACCCTTGGCAAAGGCAGCGGCTCCCCCGGAGCTGCGATGCTGCGGCGAGAGTGCCTGGAGGTGGGAGGCAGCTCCAGCCAGGTGGCCGTGATGGACTGGGACCATCAGGCATGGTCCAGCACTGCTCCGTTTTTCTTCTCATTGTACTTCTGTGGTTCCTCTACAAAGAGGCAGATGGTTGTTCCTTAAATGAGCAATCATCAGTGGTGTTTCCTTGGTGCAGAAAATGGCTGCTTGGGAAAACTGTTGCAAGCAGCCGTGTGGGAGGAGTTTGAGAAAGAGTACGGAAAGGATGTGCCAGCCGTCACCACTGCCCCCTGGAAATTCCTACCTGGAATTCCTGCACCTCCGCATCCCTCTTCCTGTGCCAGCTGGCTCAGGCCATGCTGTCTGTGCAGGAGAAGTGCGAGAGCATTGCTAGTTCTGACACTTGGTTAGTTCATCTGTCTTTCCTGGGTGAAAGTGATGGACTGCATGAAAAACAAAGGAAAACTCTCTGATGCAATGTTTTTTAGGGAAAAAGCAGTTCCCTTGTGTGACATATATTTTTCCCTCCAGTGTATATTTCCATTGTCTTCAAATATACAACTCTATTTCATTATTATCATTATTGTTCAGACTCTTGAATTCTGTTTTCATATGTCTTGGCTGTTTTGAATCAAAGAAGAAAGGTTTTTTTTATGTATTTTTTTGACTTCAGCTTTAACCTTAAGCTCAGTCGTAGAAAAAATCTATGTTCAGCATTTGTCTGCACTCTGTCCAAACCTACTCGCACAGAAAAATGTTCTTTCCATTACAGCATTTAAGAACTTGATAAATTCCAACAAATTCATGGCAAACAGGCCATGAGAGGCAATGGGGGAGCTTCTGCATAACCCCACCATAGCCTTGGAGCAATTATTGCTGATCCTGTAAAGTGACTCCTCTGTTCCTGCCAGGAAGGGCAAAAGGGCTTCTTGGTTTGGGGGCGCAATGTTGCCCTCCCAGCCCCTTTCACAGGCCTACTCATGATCCAGGTAGGGATGTAATTTGGGCTCTGCCCAAGTAAAGTGGTGACAAACACATTTACGATGTAAGAAGCACAGCTTAGGCTGGGATAGCTGCTCCTTCTGCTTCTCCTTTGTTCTGATCAATATATTGCAGATACAGTGCATAGTAAAATACCATCACATCGAACACCACCCCCCCCCACAATTTTTGTCCTCACAGCACTGTTGTCTCCAAAGTACTGAGCTCTGTAGTGCTTTTAGGTGAACTGCAGCTATTCTGGCAATACTTCTGCAACAGTTTTCTCTTATTTCCAGCAGTTTTCTGTAATTCTCCAGTAATTTCCTTCTGCTGCTGGTTTTCCTCTGGGTCTCTGAAGCCTCCTCCTGAGGTCCTGCCTGCCCCTGCAAGCACTGAGCTACCTGTCAGACACTTCACAAGGGTTTTTCATTTCTGGGCCTGGTCTTTGCCTGATTACAGGTGCAGGAGCACGGACATCCCTGCTCCTGCCAACTCTGCCCTGCGGCTGCTTCTCCTTGTGCTGCGGCTCAGAAGCCGGGCTGGAGAGACGGGAGGGCAGGCAGGGGATGGCTGCAGTGACCACGTCTGGGGCATCACAGAATTCCAGATTGGTTTGGGTTGAAGGGACCTTAAAGCTCATTCAATTCCAATCCCCCCTGCCCCAGGCAGGGACACCTTCCACTGGAGCAGGTTGCTCCAAGCCCCTGTGTCCAACCTGGCCTTGAACACTGCCAGGGATGGGGCAGCCACAGCTTCTCTGGGCACCATGTGCCAGCGCCTCAGCACCCTCACAGGGAAGAGCTTCTGCCTCAGAGCTCATCTCAGTCTCCCCTCTGGCAGGTTCAAGCCATTCCCCTTGTCCTGTCCCTCCATCCCTTGTCCCAAGCCCCTCTCCAGGTCTCCTGGAGCCCCTTTAGGCACTGGAGCTGCTCTAAGGTGTCCCCTTCAGGAGCCTTCTCTTCTCCAGCTGCCCCAGCCCAGCTCTCTCAGCCTGGCTCCAGAGCAGAGCTGCTCCAGCCCTCGCAGCAGCTCCGGGGCCTCCTCTGGCCTCGCTCCAGCAGCTCCATGTCCTGCTGGTGGTGTTGCCTCAGAGCCGGATCAGGGCTGCAGGGGGGATGAGCAGAGGAGGTGAATCACCGGCCACTCTGCTTTTGACACAGCCCAGGTCATGGCTGGTTTCTGGGAGAGAAATGCAGAAAGAACAAGTGACTGTGGGAGACCTGTGCTTCTGTCAGGAGAGCCACGGGCGGCTGGGCAGGGTGCGCTGTGCTCTCTGCTCAGGATGTGGGCAGAAGGAGCTGAGCAGTGCGGAGCCCAGAGCTGCCCACTCCGGCCAGAGTGCCGGGACGGCCACCCTGCGGGAAACCACAGCCGGCGGCTGCGGGTTGTGTCTGGGCAGGAGTGTGTAGCTGCTGGGCAGTGTGGCAGGAGGTGGGGATGGGTGAGAGCCTGGAGCACAGCGGTGGCTTGGGGTTGGTGTGACTCGCGGGGACCTGAGCTACGTCCTTCTCCTAGGAGCTACCTCATGTGAGGCGTGGAGCTGTTTGGCTTTACTGGCTGAAGACCGGGCGGTGGCAGAGGAGCTGCAGCAGGACTGGCGCCACCCAGGGAAGATTCACAAAATGTCCAACAATCCTCGTTTCTAATGTGATGAATCCATCTTTAATGTCATTACTACAGTTACAGCAAGAGTTCAACACTTCACAGATCCCAGAGGCTCTCCACAGAGGAGAGTTTCCTGGACGTGGTGCTGACTCGTGCCTTAGCTGGGTACAGGGTTTTGCTGGTGCTCCATGATCTCTCTCCCATGTTGAAGCCTCAGATGCTGCAGGCAGGCTCCCGTTGCACTTTCTCCACCAATAAGAATATCGGTAAGATCCTTCCATTATCCGGCCACCAGTTTTCATCAGGAATTCAGGAGAAGGCTCTTTATTCCTCTGTCAGAGCCAGCTGAGGTTGGTGGGGGCTGATTAGGGGGGGACTGACAGAGACTGTGTGTGCAGGAAGAAACAGTTGGGCTGATGTGTTAGGAAACCAAGCTGAAGAGTTGGTCCATTTTCCCGGGTAACTCAGGAACAGAAGAAGACTTTCCATTTCCTGGAGCGGGAGAAACTTGGGAGACATGGTCAGTGCTAAAACTATTGTTCCCTGCCTGGTGTTTCAGGTTCTGCCTGGTGCCTTCCGACAAACAGGTCACACATCAGGGGCTCTTTTTGGGGGTGGCTTCTGTTGCTGCTTGTGCCTGATGCCCAAGCACCTCCCCACGCAAGGGAACAGGCTTTTGGTGGTCTTGAGGAAGAATTGCGGCTCTAGCTAGAGCTAAGCAAACAACATGCAGCTTTATGCAAGGGCAATAACAGACCTGGGGTAGACATGGACACAGAAAGCTTTGAGAGAGTGATACTGCTGCTCATCTGTGGTGTTGATGGAGAAGAAAGGGATAGATGGGAGAACCGCTGTGGAGGCCACCAGAGCTGGGTGATGTGTTTGAGAAGCAGGAGGACAGCAGCGCCATGACCAAATTGGCTGTGCTGCAGGGCTGGATGATGATCCCAGGAGAGCATTGGCACAGCCAGCATGAGTGTGTTTGTTGCCTGACAAAGAGGGAAAGTTTAGGTTAGATCTAAGGAAGAAGTTCTTCACAGTGAGGGTGCTGAGGCACTGGAATAGGTTGCCCAAGGAAGTTGTGAATGCTCCAACCCTGGAGGTGTTCAAGGCCAGGTTGGACAGAGCCTTGGGCGACATAGTTTAGTGTGTGGTGTCCCTGCCCATGGCAGGGGGGTTGGAACTAGATGATCTTAAGGTCCTTTCCAACCCAAACTATTCTATGATTCTATGACAGCTGTGACATGTGCAGGGTACCCTCACAGGCCTTTTGAACTATCCTTAGCTGTTGTTTGCAGGAAGATTACACGTTCTTGCAGTTCTGTCATGGTGATTGACTACCAATTGTTTTTATTCTTAATATTGCTGGGAAATGCTGGGCTGGGGAATCAGAATGAATTAACTGGAAACATGCTTGTTGCTCGTGGTGGGCTCTATAAACCACTTAGAATTGAAACACTGAATGTGACAGGCCTGTGGTGTACAAGGTGATTACTTGAAGAACTCCATGTGGGTCGGCAGCCTGTACAAGTAGCTTCTCAGGCATCTACTTGGACTGAGCCAGGCTGTGCCAGGGGCAGAAAAACAGGCAGAGGTGTCTGAGGATGGGGATTACTAAGGAGAGGAGCGTGTTACGAGTCACCAACCTGGAGCTGTAGTGGTCTCCATGCAACCTGGGGCACAAGAAGGATGACATCCCACCTGGCAAGGCAGAAGGGCCCCGGACTTTCCACACTGGGAAAGGATTTCTCAGGCATGGAGTCATCTCCATGAGATGTCCAGGAGATCAGAATGTGTGTGCCGTGGGGCAGGTTTTGATGGTTACTGGAAGGTAGGAAGCATGGAAGTGCTCCAGGAAATTCAACTGCAGGTTTTGAGCCTGGGCTGGGGAATTTGTGGCTGTTTTTTTTTGGATCATGCAGTGCTTGTACCCCTCTTCTGTCCTCAGCTCTGAGAGCACAAGAACGTCTATACACCCATTAGTATGTTGGGCTGAACTGGTGACTGTGGGAGAACTTTGCTTTTCCCATCACAAAACCTCAACTGGTTCTTTGGTGCATGTGCTCCTGTTTACCTCCTGACAAGTGGACACATACTCAGGAAGCCCCCTGTGAGTTTTCCAGCTACATTGCTTCTTCATCCTCTGGAGTTGCACTGTTTGTGCCTAAGGCCCATCCGGGCCAACACAGATTGATAATGGGAGATAGCTAAGGCTGTGAAGGCCCTGCATCCCAGGGGAATGTCTGGATCCTTTGCACTGTGGCTACACAAACAGTGGGCTTGTGAGCAAGCTGGTGTCACCGCACCTTTAGAGGCTGTGGGTTGTCTGTTAGCCTAGTTCATCAGCTTAGCTTATATCTGCAAGAAGCAGTTGAGTTCTGAGATAATTATATGAATATATGGGAGTCACCGCACAACCCATTCCAGATAAGCTGAATAAACAGACTGTAACTAATTCCTGCTCCTTTTGCTCTCTTGCTCCTGCAGCTCACCTGACTGCCCTGGATGTGGCATGCGGCCTGGTGGGAATGCACCCTCACTGTGATGCTGGGCATTGCTCTTTCTCGTAGCAACTTTCTAGGAGGCAGGAATGTGGAAATCTGACGAAACTGAGACAGGCCTGTCCAGCTCAATGATTGCTACAGCTCAATCCCAGTTTGGAAAGCCCCTTAGAAAGGTCCTTGCATGCACACTTCAGTTACACTGAAGCCCATGAGATTCAAGCTCCCATTATTAAATCCTGGGCTGATTACTGCTCCCTTCAGCACATGCTTGGGGTATTTCAGAGCTGGCAATTGGCACACATGATTGACACATGTGGTTATTTATCAGGAAAGCCAAACTTACTCTGCTCTGGGGCTTCTGCCTATTCCATTCTAGGCTCAAGGAGAGTTTTCCCCCACAAGGCAGCACAAACTTTAATGAACTGTCACTGGTTTTAAAGCACACTGGCAATTGGCTGTGCCTGAGACACAATTCTGAGCAAACTGTGTTGGGTTTCTGAGGAAAACAAAGGTATTCCCCTCAGATGTTTGACCAGTGCTTCTGCTGCAGACCTGTGTCTCTAGCAACCAGCAGCTCTGTGGTCTTTCCCGAAGCACAACCTTTTTGCATGTTTTCACCTTCATGTGCATCCCTCGGTGTGCAGATTTGTTTCTGAAATCAGCTGTGCAAGCCTCTTGTATCCATTTCCTGCAAGTGCAGAAGTGTCAGGCAGAGGTGGCATGGTCTCCTTGGTTCTCTGCTACTAGCATGTGTTATTATTGGTTGTAAGAGTGAAACGCTCGGCTCACATGAAGCCTTGGTTCATGTTATTGCAGATGTGGATGGCACCTTTTTGAGCAGTGATACAATAGAGTGAAAAAGGATGATCAGTTGTCACTCTAACCTCTAGAAACCTCTTAAATCCAGCATCCTATGAAATCCATGGCACCCTGTGAGGATGTGGTAGGGAATGCTCCAGCCTGAAGCAGTGTGCACGGGAACAGGCTTTTGTCAGAGTCTGTGTGGACCCTCCTGGGAATGTTGAAGGCAAGCGGTGGAGCAGGTGGAGGAGAAATCCGGTGTCACGGCCTCTGGGCAGCCCCAGTGAAGATCTCAGCCCGGCGTGATGCTGCTTACCTGTGCCTTTAAACCCTTCCCTAATAAAAGTTGAAATGTAATCACTAGTAATTATGTCATCAGCACCATCTGTTGGAAATAGTTGAGACTCAAGATGCTGAAGATTTTTAAGTAATTTTGCCCTTCTGCACCAGAAAGTGTGTGCAGCGAATACCTCCTGTGGTTGTCTCAAAGACCTTTATCTTCTCCTCATATTTCTTCTCTAAATCTGCACCCAAGTCCTATAATTATTGCTGAAGAGGAATGAGAAATGTCTAGTCTTTAATAGGCATTACATACATTTATGCATAGAGAGAGTTATTACTGGAGATGGCACAGAAGGAGAACTGCATTCCTATTTAAAAGATCCAAAGATACATATGTTGAAGGTAAAGCATAAAATAAAAGTCCTTGATATGGATGGGAATTTCATGAATGAATTTCTTTTCCTTTTTCTCTCTTTAATGAAGAACACAAGCAAAATTGCAGATTCAAACACTTTTGAGTACTGGGGCAGGCAGGGGGTTGATTAGAGTTCTCTAATTATAACTAATGACAGAAATAACATAAGCTCCTGTTTTGCCTCGATGATACAGGAATTGAGCCACCTGATATAAATACAGCATGTCTCCCCTTGTTTTCTTGTGGCAGGTGATGCAAAACTGACTTAGTAAAACCGTGCTGCTGTTCTCGGTTCTCAAGAGCCGGACACCTCACTCTGTCTCCCAGCTCCTGGTCCTGTTCACTGGCTTCCTGAGGACATGCAAATGGTATCTGGCAGTGATGTAGCAGCAGGTATTTGGGATTAAAGCTGTTCCTGGTGTACTTGCTCTCACTGCAGCTGCAGCCTACTGCTGGGCTGAGACCAACGTCTTGCTTGGGAGTCGATATAACTCCAGTTGCTCTGACGTGGGCATTTTGGTGCTTCCATATGTTGTGTGGCATTAGCAGTTACAAGTAGACAGAATTCCTCCGACTGGAATTGGGAATGATGCTTCTGTGGTGCTATTCTGAAAATCCTTGTGTGTATTTTCATATTGACTCAAACTTCAGCCTGTGTTTTTCCCCAGAGAAGCTCAGGCCAGGAAAAACTGTTTAAACATAGAACAAGACACTTTGAAATGCCTTCATTACCCTGCACCTTCTCTACTAAGCATTCTCTCCAAGTTCCATTCAATAAGTGGAGCTGTCAGGTCTTCCAGCAATGCAGGGACCAGGAGCCAGGGCTCCACTCCCAGGTTATCCCTGGCAGGTACCTCGTTCTGCTCAGTGTCTCCTTGTCTGTGGTGTCCACACAGTTTGGGGGCTGCTTTTAAATAAGGGCTTGGATCACCAATACTGTTTTAAAACATACCTTCTAATGCTGTTTGTTGTCTGCTAATGAACATATTCACTGAAACAAGCACCTTGTGCCCTGAAGCAAGATTCTAATGCTGGGGTAAAGAAAAATGACAAATATTTTTGTTAGGTGTAATTCTCCACCAATATTTCTATAACTCAAATCCCCAGGTAGCTGTGGGTGGAAGTACAGAGGAAAAAAGAGTCCTTGAACCTATCCCTGGCTCCAGAGAAGTCCAGCCAGTGCGCGTGTGTACCACGCTGAGGATGAAGCATAGCATAAGCTGCAAGGTGAGGAAGAACCGTGGATGACGCAGAGCTCTGGCTCTGTGTCTCAGTGGCTTTTCCAGCACCGTTATCCAAATCCCTCCTGGCACAGAGGGGCTTCTGAGGCAGACCCTGCTCTGCCACCATGCCCTTGGCTTTCCTGAGCAGGATGTGGGGCATGGCTATCCCCACCCAGCAGTGGCTGGTGTTCCCCCAGGTTGCCCTCATGGCCACTGGCCATCGAGGGATTGGTGAGGCTGGCTGGAGCCATGGCTCTACAAACACAGAGAGCTGAGGAAGAGGTGCAGGTTTATTTATTTTGCAGACCTTATAGCAGTTTGGAGACCTTAGAGCAGCTCCAGTGCCTAAAGGGGCCAACAAGAAACCTGGAGAGGGGCTTTGGACAAGGGCCTGTAGGGACAGGACAAGGGGAATGGCTTGAACCTGCCGGAGGGGAGATTGAGATGAGCTCTTGGGCAGAAGCTCTTCCCTGTGAGGGTGCTGAGGCGCTGGCACAGGGTGCCCAGAGAAGCTGTGGCTGCCCCATCCCTGGCAGTGTTCAAGGCCAGGTTGGACCCAGGGGCTTGGAGCAACCTGCTCTAGTGGAAGGTGTCCCTGCCCGTGGCAGGGGTTGGAGCTGGATGAGCTTTAAGGTCCCTTCAACCCAAACCAGGCTGGGATTCTGGGATTCTATGATTCTATCTCAGTAACCATTGAGAGAACAGCGAGCTGGAATAGCAGGACAGAAGAAAAGAAACAATCTGGCACACAGACCACAACTGGTTGATCTCTCCTTTAATTTCTAAATTCCCCAGAGAATCACTTGTTTATTAAAATGTTAAAATCTATTGTCTCACACTTCCTCTGGGCTAATCCCAGAAACTGCTAGAAAAATCCCTTCTTGCAGACTATACTTTTTAATCCTACTTTATTTAAATAGAGTTCAGGTTTGAACTTGGTGAAACTCAACGTTTAAGCTTTGCATTCACGGGTCTGTGTGAATAGCATGGCTTCGCTCAAAATGAGAGTATCCACGCACACAGGCAGCATATTCCTTAAACCTCAGGAGAAAATGAGTATGTGCAATACATGTGGTTAAGTGTAACTGTGGAAGTAGCCCAAAAAACTCCTTTGTAAGACATTTTTTTACGTTTTACTCCAGGACAGAAAGCAGCAGAGCCAGTGGTTTTCCTGACATTGCATAAGGAATAGGAATAACTTCAGGTTGCTGCACAAGAATAATCAGAACTTTTCAAGTTAGTTGTCTGCCTTGCAAGTGATTTTCTTGTTTTAGACATGCACATGTTAAGGTCCATTCTGACCTCCCCTGGCTGTGCAGCTCCGGAGCTCAGAGCAGGCACAGGGCCCCTTGCCGTGGTGCTCCCCAGGGCTCGGCTCATCCAGGCAGGGAAGCACACACGCTCCTGGGTTGTGCTCCCATGAGCAGGACTCCGCGGCCCAGGGGAGACAGGTTTGTGACAAGGAAAGCAGAATATGGGAGGAAGAAAGCAAATAAGTGGTGGAGAACCAGACCAGAAATGCAGTCTTGCAGAAGCTGATGATCTTGTCTCCTTATTTTCTTGCTGCAAATGCAGGGTGATTTAAGAAGAGCTGGTTATCACACCGAACACTGTAGGGACAGCCCTATAGTGACTGCATGGGAGGAAACACAGCTGTGTGACACCTCTGGGGTGTCACTGCAAGTTCTCATGTGCTTTCAGGTGCTGGTCATGCCTGCAGATGTGTCTGATCAGTGCGGGTCCTGCGCTGGGTGACTTTTCCAACACAACATGCAGCTCACTTCTTACAGTCGGTAATGCCCTTGCTTATCCCTCACGTCCATATGATTTAGACAATAAGGGGTGTGGAACATCTCTTGTGTTCAGGGAAATAGTTGTTCGGTTGTGTTCTGGTGTTTTTTTAAAGTCCTCTGGGTAGAGTCTCACAATGGGATAAATTGCATTTCTGCTGCAGTGGTCAGAGGAACTTCCATTACGTTCATTAAAAATGATGCACGTATTAAGTTTCTACCAAATAGACATCTATTAATGTCTAATTTGGTTTAGAATTTATTTTCATACTTTATATTCTATAATTTATATTTATTTCTA